>NC_087189.1:1510000-1525000 GCF_035594125.1 Scylla paramamosain
AAGAAAGAGGCTAATAAAAGACTAAATAAAGTAACTGTTCACTTTAGTTCATCTTCTCTTCCTTTTTATCTCCTTTTTTCAATGTTTGTTGTTTGCCTCTGCTTGTTCGTGTGTCCAACAAAGGGAAGTGCTTGCTCGCTCTGTTTTGCGCAGCGAGAGAGTTGATCTGCGCCTCTCCCCGGCCACTTCGACACGCCCCGGACACGCGCACCTGCCCACGTGTGAAAGGTGTTTGCCGTCTGCTCGGGGCCAAGGCAGGGAGGGGCTGGAAGAGGCAGGGAGGGAGGTGGAAGAAAGATTATTGAGGCAGGCAGGTGGCTGGGTGGTGGAGTGGGGTGTAGAGGAAGGGTGGGGATACGGAAGAGGGAGGTAGGGTGCACGTGTGGCTAAATGGAAAAGTGGAGGGGTGGAGGAGGGAGCAGACGGTGTTTGGAGGGAAGATAGCTAGCACTCTCTTACCGTAACTGAATACACACACACACACACACACACACACACACACACACACACACACACACACACACACACACACACACACACACACGCAAACACACACATACACACGATGCTCACCCGTCTGTGTGATAGCCAAACACACACACACACGCGTAAAGCAGGTGTCTGACTGTGTGTGTGTGTGTGTGTGTGTGTGTGTGTGTGTGTGTGTGTGTGTGTGTGTGTGTGTGTGTGTGTCCAGCAAGCCACCCACACACCCGCAGTTCAGTTGTAGTTTCATCTCCGCCCACACCTCCTCCTGCGCTACTAGACACACCTACACGCCCACACACGCCAGGTAAAGACGGAGGCCTCTTACCTGTCAGTCTGTCTCCCTCCTCGCGTGTCTGAAAGCCCCTTGCGAAAATTGTATGTTTTGTGTTGGTTTCCTTAACAAATGTATGCACTTATATTTTTTTTTTCTTCTTCTTTCCTTCGTTCGTTTTAAAAGTTTTCATAATTCTTTCAGTTTTGTTTTTATGTTTTTCTTATTTCTTCATTTTCCTTCTAATGTTATTTTGTTGATTTTTATTTATTTTATCTTTTTAGCTTATCTTTGTTTATTGATTATATATTTTCGTTATATATATTTGGTTTTGGTTATATATATTCTTTTCATTGGTGTGTGTGTGTGTGTGTGTGTGTCAAATATATATAAGCAAACATCACTAACTAACACACACACACACACACACACACACACACACACACACACACACACACACACACACACACACTTGCTGAGTAACAAAGGAGAAATGGACGAAAGGAATAACAAGCAGGAGAAAAATAAACAAAAAGAATAAAAAAACAAACCAAAACAAACAAGAATAACGCCATAAACTGAAAGAAAAACAAGAGAAAAAAATTAAACAAACACGAGAAATAAGACGCAAATATACGAAGAGAAAGTAGGAAGAGAGAGAATAGTGATAAACAGGAGTAACAACAAGAGAACAGGTAATACTCATGTGAACTCATTAAGGTGTGAGTGCCTGGCAGGTGAGTTGCTCAGGTGAGTAGTATGGACAGGAACCTTATCTCCAGGTACCCGCAGCCTCCTCCTCCTCCTCCTCCTTTTATAAACAGGTATTCATATTTCTTGCTCTAATTATTCTTTCTCTCCTCTCGTCTCCTCTCTCTTTCTCTTTTTTCTCTAAGTGATTGTCTTTGTTTGTTTGTGTGTTTATATGCCACTCTGTGTTTACAAATCTGTCTGTCTGTCTGTCTGTCTGTCTATTCATCTCTCTGTTTGTTTGTCGGTGAGAAATTTCCTTTTTTTATTGTTTGTTTTTTTCATTTCTTCGTGTTTGTACTGTTCGTTATCATTCTCTACTTTCTTTCTTCTCTTTATTTTCTATTTGTTATTATTTTTTTCTTTGCGCATTTAATTATCTTTCATTCCTCCATCTCCCTCGTTCATCCAGTTGTTCATTGTTATTCTTCTCTTGTTACTTTCCTACTTTTTTTTATCAGGTATCTGTTTAATATACAACATTAAATTATCTTCTTCCATCTCCCTCCTTTATTTCTTTCTTTATTCTTCTCTTTCACTTTTTATTTTACTATTTTCTCTACTCATTATCTATTTTATTTATTGCACCCCATCTCCTCTGTTCATCTTTTCGTGCGTTATTCCTCTTCTCTTATTCTTTTCTTCACTTACTGTCTACTGTATTCATTGCATTTCATTTTCTTCCATTCCTCCACCTCCTCCTTTCATCTTTTCATTTATCATTTTTTTCCCATTATTTCCTATATTGATTATTCATTCTCTCTTATTCCTCCACCTCCTTCCTTTACTTCTAAGTTCAATATTACTTTCTTTTATTCATTATCTACTACATTTATTACTGTTCATTCTCTCTCTCTCTCTCTCTCTCTCTCTCTCTCTCTCTCTCTCTCTCTCTCTCTCTCTCTCTCTCTCTCTCTCTCTCTCTCTCTCTCTCTCTCTCTCTCTCTCTCTCTCTTATTCCTCCACCTCCTACTTTCTATCATTAGGTTCATTATTATTCTCCTTTATTCATTATCTATATTTACTACTGTTCATTCTATTTCCTCCTTCCTCCACCTCCTTCTTTCACCTCTAAGTTCATTATTATTCTCCTTTATTCATCATCTATATTTACTACTGTTCATTTTATCTCCTCATTCCTCCACCTCCTTCTTTCACCTCTAAGTTCATTATTATTCTCCTTTATTCATCATCTATATTTACTACTGTTCATTTTATCTCCTCATTCCTCCTCCTCCTTCTTTCACCTTCCTTTCGTCACCACTCATCCTTCATTGTTTGCAAAAAATGTATAGCACTGTCTTCTTTGCCTGGTGGTGCGGCGGGGCAGGAGAGAAGTTTACCTGTTTGTATGCTAATTACCTTACCTGTGCCCTGCATGTAGAAGAGACCAATAATAATGATAATAATAATGCAAGGTATTCATGAATGCCAAATGCTAATGATGTAAGTGCCGTGTTGAATTAATTGAACGGTATTATATTTTGTGTAGATGTTTGTAATGTATACGTCCGTAGACAGACATTCATACATACAGACAGAGACGAAGAGATGGGGTATACGAGAGAAGGAGGGAGGAAGACAGATAGACAAATAGACAGATAGACAGTTAGATAGATAGATTGACTGACAGACACACAGACAGACACATTCACACACTTAAACATACAGATTTAGACAGACACACAGACAGACATACAGCAAGACGGTCACTCAAACATGCAACCCAGAAATGATAAGAAAACCTGTATATATAAATATCACATACATATATACAAACATACATACATACGCACAAACATACATACATACATACATACACACATACATACATTAAAGATATTTGTTACTAAGATATACAAATGAGAAAGTCAACACACACACACACACACACACACACACACACACACACACACACACACACACACACACACACACCCTTCTTAATCACTTTACATCTGTATTTTTAAATCTCAGTCGGGTTCACCTGTGCAAGTAAACAGGTGAGGGAGATACGCCCCCTCAGCCCCCTCCCCCCTCTCTCTCTCTCTCTCTCTCTCTCTCTCGTTTTATCAATTTATTTATTTATTTTGTCGTTTTCTTTTTCTTCATCTTCTTATCATTAAATCTCTGCTGTCTTTATTTTCTTATTCTTTATTTTTTTTTCTCTCTCCCTCTCTGATGTTCTTCTATTTCTTTGTTTATTTTACAGTGATTATCATAGTTTGTTTTGTTTTTCTCCTCATTCTCCTCCTCCTCCTTCTCCACGTTATTTTCCTTCTTTTGCTTTTCTTTTATTTTATTTTCATATTATTCTTATTCTTATTATTATTATTATTCTCCCCCATCCACCACCAACACCACTGCCACCACCACCACTACACCACATCCTCCTCCTCCTCCTCCTCTTCCTCCTCCTCCTCCTCCTCCTCCTCCTCCTCCTCCCCTCCACAGATTGCACAAAACATCTGTGCATTTCATTACAACATTCTCGTTTCGTCAGTTTGTTTTCACTCATTCTGACAACCGACGATGGACAGAAAACGGAACACAAGTGAACGAATGAATAAGGGAGCAGATGAATACACGAATAAATGAATGAATAGAAAGATAAATGAATAACTAGATAATTTCGTATTCGTCATTAATTGCACAACAAAATGGATGAAATTCTTACTTTACTTTCTTTAAATATTGAGGTTGTACACATACACATACACACACACACACACACACACACACACACACACACACACACACACACACACACACGCACGGACGCACATCACTTTCCTTCCGCTTGATTTGCTCTCTGTGTGTGTGTGTGTGTGTGTGTGTGTGTGTGTGTGTGTGTGTGTGTGTGTGTGTGTGTGTGTGTGTGTGTACAGGTGTGAATGCAGGTAACACGTGTAACAAGAAATTATTTTTTCCCTTCCTCTTCTAAAATTCTCACTTTTTCCCTTTTCTTTCTATTCATTTTCCTTATTATTCTCTCTCTCTCTCTCTCTCTCTCTCTCTCTCTCTCTCTCTCTCTCTCTCTCTCTCTCTCTCTCTCTCTCTCTCTCTCTCTCTCTCTCTCTCTAACCTCTATATTTGCTTTATTCTCTATTTTCTTTCACTTCCTTGTTTCTCTTTTCTCTTCTCCCTTTTCCTTTCTTTTGCCCTCTCGTTATCTGCTCTCTCTCTCTCTCTCTCTCTCTCTCTCTCTCTCTCTCTCTCTCTCTCTCTCTCTCTCTCTCTCTCTCTCTCTCTCTCTCTCTCTCTCTCTCTCTCTCTCTCTCTCCCTATTCACTTCTAAGCCTCCATTTCCTGCCATCCCCCTCCCCATTTCTTCATACCCCCCCCTCCTCACCTGCTAATGACTTTCACCATGTCGTTAACACCTTGTACACCTGTTTCTTCTTTCTTCCGGTATTATAATTAGGTAATTACTGTAATTCTGCCTTAACGTCTTTTTATTTCCCAAACAATAAGTGGAAGGAATTTTCGACCTATAGTGCTATAAAATATGTACCTTACAATACTTGCTTAAAATAATAGATGGTGTTTTTAAATTATTGTAAGTTTTTTTTATTATTTTTTTATTTATTGTATGGTAAGGTACGGCAGAGATGGGGGGTTGGAGAGAGAGAGAGAGAGAGAGAGAGAGAGAGAGAGAGAGAGAGAGAGAGAGAGAGAGAGAGAGAGAGAGAGAGAGAGAGAGAGAGAGAGAGAGAGAGAGAGAGAGAATTTTTACGCCCTCTCTCTCTCTCTCTCTCTCTCTCTCTCTCTCTCTCTCTCTCTCTCTCTCTCTCTCTCTCTCTCTCTCTCTCTCCAACTATACATATAAAAAATGAAGTCAGTTCCCATAAAGAAAAATAAAAAGAAAACGAGAAAATAAAAGAAAAAAGGAAAGAAAAATAAGAGTAAGATTTCACATGAAGGTTTCCCAAGGTATCAAATTTTCTCTCCCTCTCTCCCCCTTTAAAATTCCTGTTATACCTTGACTTCCACTCCTCCTCCTCCTCCTCCTCCTCCTCCTCCTCCTCCTCTTCCTCCATAAAAGTAGATATTGTGGACTTCTGGGAAAATTCACTTCAATCACGTCAACTCACTTCAACTTATGTCAGTGTTCACTTTAGCGTCACTTCAATTTATGTCAACTTATGTCAACTTATTACTGTTCACGTTGTCTCGCTAAGCTTCACTCCACCTCACTCCACCTCACTCCACCTCACTTCACCTCACTCCACCTCACTCTTCCTCACTCCACCTCACCTCACTTTGCTTCAGATAACTTCTCCCTCATCTCAACTTCCCTCAAACCACTTCACTTCACTGCAACTCACCTCAAATACCTTCACTTTGCGTCACTTCACTAATGCTTCACTGCAGTACACATCCCACTAATTCACCTGTCACCTCACCTGTTCCCGTCACACCTCATCATTTCCCCCATCAGTTAACGTCTTTACCTGTACTTTCACCCTCTTTACCTGTCACTTCACACCTGTACAAGCCTCATCTCACCTGTCCCCTCATCTACCTCACCTGTCGGTTCAACTTCCTACCTGTTGCTGCGTCTCTCTCTTTCTTTTTCTCTCTCACCTGCCTTACTCTCTCATCTATCTTGTTACCTGTGCTCATCTCTCATTCTCAGACAGGTAATGTGCAGAAAGAGACGTAAAGTGACTTGTGTGTGTGTGTGTTGGTGTGTGTGTGTGTTAGTGGTATAGTCTTATGTAATCTCCCCTCTCTCTCTCTCTCTCTCTCTCTCTCTGAACCCCACAACCCAAGCAAGACAAGGCACACTATCACCAAATCACAAGAACGACTACAGCTTTTCATTCCCCCAGCAAATAAAGAAGGGAAGTCACAGCGCCTTATATATTTACCCCCGTGCCCTTCGCTACCCGGCCTGCCTGACGAAGGGGTTACAGGTTACAGGTTACACGCCCCGCCCCTCCCTTGGCCCTTAAGAGAGAAGGTTCCTCCATTTATAGAGAGTAAAACCAGATTTTCCTTGTCTCATTAGCAGTGAGGAGAGAGGTGGAGAGAGAAAGAGAGAGAGAGAGGAGGAATATTGGTTATTGATCATTAGTTTTAGCCCGTCTATGGAAAAGGAGGAGGAGGAGGAGGAGGAGGAGGAGGAAGGATGAGGAAGATGAGAATAAGGAAGGCCAATTACGAAGAAAGAATGAGATATAGAGGTAAGGAGAAAAATAAAAAGAAGTAGGAGAAGGAGGAGGAGTAGGAAGAGAATTAAAAGGAAGGGAGGAAGAGAAGGAAGAAGCACGATTAGGAAGAAGAATGAGGTGTAGAGAAAATACAAAAGAAAGTTGAAAGGAAAGGGGGTATATGAGCAGAACGAAGGTAGAGAGGAGTGAAGGAAAGAGGAGGAGGAAGGAGAGTGAGGAGGAAAACAGGAAATGAGGGAGAAGAGAATAGTAGGAGGAGGAGGAGAACGAGGAATAGGAGATAGAAGTGAGGAAAACGAAGGGAGGAGAAAGAACTGAAAATAAAGAGGAGGAGGAGGAGGAGGAGGAGGAGGAGGAGGAGGAGGAGTTATTTTTTCATCTCAAATTGACTAACATCACATGCCAGTAGGTCAGCCTCAACTCCTCCTCCTCCTCCTCCTCCTCCTCCTCCTCCTCCTCCACCTCCTTCTCCTCCTCCTCCTCGTGAGCCTCCCAGCCATGCCACAAGCCTCATTAAGCCCAATCAGACCTCATTGACCCTCACCGCTCCTCACAGTGCCACACTCTGTCCTCGCTCCCAAGCCTCTCTCTCTCACTCCCTCACTCTGCTACCACCACCATCACCACCACTACTACTACTACCACCACCGTCACCACTACTACTACTACTACTACTACTATTACTACTACTTTGACCCTCACCCCTTTCGCTCCCACGATTCCGTTCCGCCCCTCCACTACCCTGTGCCCACCCTTACCCCCTTACCCCTTGCCCCTTCCTTGTCCCCCCCAACACAATACTGGCCACACCTGAAATACCCCTCGCTCCAACTGAGACCCGTCCTGCTGGAGGTGAGGGGGGAGAGGGGAGGGGGAGGGGGAAGTTATCGCCCGAAAGTTGGACTCGTATTTCCGTAACCAAAACCTCTCGGCGCCCCGCCCCGCCCCTCGCCACCCCAATATAGACCCCAGCCAGCGCCCCAGTCCTCCCCACCTCCCCATCCGCCCCGTGACTGATTGCACGCGGGGAAAAAGCGCCACCGCGCGTCGGTATATTTAGATTGTGACGCCGGTGTGACGCGTGAGTGTGACGCGGCAAGGTGAGATGTGACGGCCGTGCGTCCCGCTCCCCTTATTTACCTGTCACGCTCCGGACAGGTACCCCAGGGCGCCCCACGGGATGCTCCGGGACCCTGCTGGGGTGGCGGGGCGGCGGGGCGGGGCTGGGCGGGGCGGGGCGGGGCAGGGTTATCCTGCCGCCGCCATATATGCCGCGCCGGTAACAAAGCAATTGTTCACTGCCGCCCTGGACGTCCCCTTCCCTCCCCCACAACCCTGATGAGAAATGTGCAGGGACTCCATCTTGCGTGGCGGCGCCCGACGCGCGCCGCGATAAGAAGCTCCCCTTTCCTCACCGCTGGCTGGGCACACCTAGGGCGCCTCCCCCGGGGGACCGTTACGCCGCCCCGCCCTGCCAGTACACCCACCACGGATCAGGTGACGCGCCCCGGCACTCGCACATCAGCCGTGCTGAGAAGGCGTCGCGGGCAAGGCGCAGGCAGCGCGACGGGAAGACCATGCACCGAGCCCGCTGAGGGCACCCCGCTGGCGCCGGCGGTTTGAGGGCGCGGAGGAAACTGTATGTCGCCGCTCCACAGGTGACGCAAGGGGGAGCCCTTCGCCCCTTCCTCCCCATCCCTTCCCCTCCTGCCCTCCCTCTCCCTCCCTCCCACGCGCCCCACGAGCCACAAAAACCAAGATGTACGATATAAAGAACTTATCCTGCCATCATATTCTCCAATGTGTGCGGTGCCTGCGGCCACGGCGGCAGGGGCTCCCTCCCCGGCCAGGGCGAGGGTGGCCCGCTGCCCTCACCCAGCAGGGTCCAATAGCAGCCAGCATCCCTCCTTCCCCATAATTAAGGGTGACACTGCCAGGCGAGCCAATCAGCACGCAGAGACGCACGTCCGGTGAGGGCCAGCAACAGCAGCAGCAGCAGCAACAGCAGCAGCAGCAGCAGGCCTGGTCAGGGCAGGTCAGCTGTGCCCTTAGCCACCTTGTGTGTTGCCATAGCCTCCCCTCAGCCCCCACCCCCTCCCTCCTGCCGCCTCACGTTTCAGCCCAGGTGAGTGCTGGTCCCCGAGGGGCGGCCCGGGGCCGAGGGGTGGTGGTGGGGGCGGGGTGTCACCCGGAGGTGGGGCGACAGGGGCCTCTGCTGTCGTCGGGCGGCCACCCCAGTGACTGCTGGCGACCCGTGGGACACCGTCGGGTGCCGCTCCCGCCCGACGCTCAGATCCTCGCCGCCTCGCTTGCGTTCCGCAACCTTCTGCAGCACCGCGGCGTGCAGCACCCCAGCACCGCCCCGCCACGCTTGTGTGTGCAGTGTGGTGCAGCTGCACACACACGGCGCTGCCTCCTCACGCAGCCGCTGCCTCGCGGCCCGTACGAGAGTCAACACAGGCAGGTGAAGGCGCCGCCGATCCCCGGCACCTGCGCAAACACCTCCACCACCGCCACGCCGCACACACCGCAGGGACGCCCTCGTGCCTCCTGCAGGCACCGTCCCGCCATCTCTGCCCCGAGGACGTGTGCGCAGCTCGTCCCCGCCGCGCCCTGCCACGAAGAGCGTCTCCCCGCAGCCGGAGCTGTGCGGCGCCGCGCCTTCCTGAGTGACTCGCCACTGACATTAATGTGGTGATTGCGGCGATTAGCGAGTCACGTGACGGACGCTTGTTACGGCAGTGCGTAGTGCCAGCACGCCCCGCCCCACCCCGCCCTGATCCAGGCCGCACCACACCACCCCGCGCCCCGGCCCGCCCCGCCCCGCACAGCAACAAGCGGCACCACTTTCTACGCCTGTGTAGGATGACTGCTGCTCTGTGGCGGAGTGTGGATGCTTGAGCGTGTGTGCGTGCGTGCGTGCGTGAGTGAGTGAGTGGCTCGAGGTCAGCCTTCCTCATTACCGCCTGGCAGGGACACTCGATAACAGCCGCGACCCTCGCCCAGCCGCGACGCGTCACGGCTCCCCGATAAGCAGAGGCGACAGACGACAGACACTCAGGCAGCACTCAGCCCTGCCCCGCCCCTGCCGCTGCCTCTCCTGCCGACTGCATCACCACCACCACCACCACAACAACCAACAACCACGAAAACAGATCTTCCTGTCAATAACGCGCATTCACCACCACCACCACCACAACAACAACAACAACAACAATAACAACAACCAAAATAGCTCTTCCTGTCAATAGCGCGCATCCACCACCACCACCACCACCACCACCACCACTACTACCAGCAACCTCGTCAGTGGCAACATTCCCCATAGTGGAGTAGTGAGTTGTGAATCGAGGCCCTCAGCACCGCCTCCACTCACAGCCTTCCCTCACTCGCCCGCCACCCCTCGCCTCCCACACACCGCCGCTCCTCCACACCCACACCTCCACCACCGCCGCCCTCTCCCCCGCCCTTGTGATACCCATGTTGTAAAGACAGTGATTAAAGAAAGTGAGATACTGAACCAGAGAAAATTACTCCCATCACATCATGTTCCGGAGTTCAGGTGAGGCGCCTTGCTTTAATTAACTTACCTTACCTTTGCATTATCTTACTGTATCTTACCTGCCAACCTCCCCTACCCCCTCTTTTCAACAACCCCCCTTTGTCCCTTACCTCACAACCCTCCCTAACCTAACCTGACCTAACCCTTTCTGCCACCCCCACTCCTCCCCTTCCTCTTATATATCCCCTTCTCCCCCCCAACCCATCTCCTCTCTGTAATTCCTCCCCAAATCAATTAAAAGCCCTAAAAAATACATTTCTCGCTTTTTTTCCTTTTTCCCTTTACTAATGAGGGAAACTTCGATGCTGAGGTGAAGTGATCCTTCCATACCTGGAGAGAAGTGAGACGGAAAAGAGAAAAGAGAAAAAGTGAGAAGCGTGAAGCGTGGTGAAAAAAGAGAGAAAGAAAGAGAGAGAGAGAGAGACAGAGGACTAGTGCGTTTCAACCTTCCTCCTCTCTCCTCCATCTCTCTCTCTCTCTCCTCCTCCTCCTTTTCCTACTCTTTCTTCTACTAGTCTTTGCAAATACGCTTCTTTCTCAGTCATAAAGAGGGTGAGGAGAGTGACTAAAGGGGCATCACGCAGCTGACTAACCATCAATAGAGCATTTTTAAAGGGTTTCTAGGAATAAAACGCCCCGCCTACATACTTGAAATGCTCCCCATGTCTTTTTTTCTACTTCTTTTCCTACTTTCAATGTCCCTTTCATCTAAATTACGTTTTTTATCTAGAGGTTATGTTTTTTTCCTACTTCCTTCTTCCCCTTTACTTGTTCTTTCCTGTTTCTCTTTCTTTTCCTTGTCTTTTTATTCTTGAGAGAGAGAGAGAGAGAGAGAGAGAGAGAGAGAGAGAGAGAGAGAGAGAGAGAGAGAGAGAGAGAGAGAGAGAGAGAAAGCTTAATTACGTATGTATCTCGCTATCTCACAAAATCTCTCTCTCTCTCTCTCTCTCCCCCCTTCTTTCATTTATTTCCCACAACCCCCTAACCCCCCCAACCCCCTCAAACATCCCCAACCGGTGCCACGCCCACTGAACCGTGTGTGTGTGTGTGTGTGTGTGTGTGTGTGTGTGTGTGTGTGTGTGTGTGTGTGTGTGTGTGTGTGTGTGTGTGTGTGTGTGTGTGTGTGGAGGTTTTGCGAAGTGAGATAAGTAAGAGACCGGATGTCGACTGATGCACATGAGAGAGAGAGAGAGAGAGAGAGAGAGAGAGAGAGAGAGAGAGAGAGAGAGAGAGAGTCAAGGACACGCCCATCAAGACTCGATTATATCACACACACACACACACACACACACACACACACACACACACACACACACACACACACACACACACACACACAGACAGTCCCGTTACACAGTTTAATTTTATTCCCCGAAGTACAGTAAGAGAGAAAATAAAGATAAACGAGAGATAAAGAAACAGTGATGACGTGAAAAGAGAGAAGATAAGTTGTTTTCTTTCTTTATTCCTTTCTTTTCTGTTTTCTCGTTTCCTTAATATCGTATGTTGTATTTATTCTTTTTTCTATCTCTCTCTTTCCCTCTTTCTTGTCTTCTTATTAATGTTTTTTTTGTTTTGTTTTTCTTTCTTTGTTCGTTTGTTTTTGTTTTGTTTTTGTTTTTGTTTTGTTTGTCTTGTTCATTGACATTTCTTGATTTGCTTGGTCTGTTCTTCTCTATTTTCTTTCTCTCTCTTTCTTTATCATTTTCTTTCTCTTTCTTTTGTTTAGTTATCTTTTTTTTCTTCCTTCACTGATATTCTAGTTTCGTTTACTATTTTTTTTTTCATTTTCTTTTCGCTCTTTCTTTCTTTTCTTTCTTTCTTTCCCTCTTCCTTTCTTTCTTCTTTTATTTTATTTTCTTCCAAGTGCTTCTTTTTTCCCCTTTGTTCATTCCTTATTGTTTGTTCTATTTCCGTGTTTTTGTTTATTTTCTCGTTCATTGACACCATTTTCTGTCTTGCCTCCGTTTTCTACACACTGGCACACACACACACACACACACACACACACACACACACACACACACACACACACACACACACACACACACACCCGGTCTTAATAAGTTACCTGGTTTAAAAGGCGATACAGGTAAACTGAGTGATGGGAACATTGCGTGAGAACCCATCACCTCCCCTTCCTCCCCTTCCCTCCCCTTCCTTCCTTTCCTTTCCTTCCTTTCCTTCCTTCTATTCCTTCTAGTTTTCTTCCTTCCCTCCATCCCTTCTCTTCTATCGCTCTCCCTCTTCATGCCTTCGGGTTCCCTTCCCTCCCTCCTCTTCCCTCCATCCCTCCTCTCCTCTCTCTCTCTCTCCCCCCTCCCGTCCCTTCAAAGGATTAAGGTTGAGGATATCAAAGGATGCTAAAGAATATTCAAGGATCCGTGTTGAAATATGGGTTCCTATCGTCTTTTTTTTTATTCTTTACTTCTCTTTCTTTTTCTCTCTCTTTCTACGTTTTTTTTTCTTTATCCTTTATCTTCCCTCTCTTGCTGTTGTTGTTGTTGTTGTTGTTGTTGTTGTTGTTGTTGTTGTTGCTGTTGTTGTTGTTGTTGTTGTTGTTTTCATGATTATTTTCTTTATCTCTTTTTTTTTCCTTCGTTATCTCATTTCTTCTTTATCCCTCCTTTCTCTCCCTCATCTCCCTCCTTCTCTCCCCCCTAGTCTCTCATTATCCTTCCCTCCCCCTCCCTCCCCTCTCCTTCCCTCCATTCCTCATCTCTCCTTACATCATGTCTATATTCCTCCCTCCTTCCCGCTTCCATTCATCCACGTCTCCTCTTCTTCTTCTTCTTCCTCATCCTCCTCCTCCTCCTCCTCCTCCTCCTGCTTCTTAACTTCAATATTTCTTCATTCTATCAACACCATTAATTTTTCACATATTCTCCTCCTCCTCTTTCAACTTTTCATTCTTCGATTTCCTAATATCTCTCTTCTTCTTTCTTGTTATCTTATTCTCCTTCTATAACCAGGAAAATTCAAACACGATTACGAAGGAAACAGCAGATGAGTGTGGATCGTTTCAGGTTCCTTTCACAGAAGAAAAAGGAGAAAAAAAGGAAAAATTGGGCAGACCGTGGTAAAAATACGTACGTTTTCTTTTTCTTGTCCTTTTTTTTTCCTGCAGAGAACACAGTAGTAGTAGTAGTAGTAGTAGTAGTAGTAGTAGTAGTAGTGGTGGTGGTGGTGGTGGTGGTGGTGGTGGTGGTGGTATAAAGCTCCCATGCAAACACACTTTTCTTCTCCATATCATCACCACCACCACCACCATCACCACCATTACCAGTAGTAGTAGTAGTATAGTTGTTGTTGTTGTTGTTGTTGTTGTAACTGTACTCCCACCCAAACAACCATTCCTTCCCCACCACCACCACCACCACCACCAGTGCCCTTCTCCCTTCAACCTTCCCATATTCATCTTTACCCATTCCTCCTCCTCCTCCTCCTCCTCCTCCTCCTCCTCCTCCTCCTCCTCCTAGTAGCATGCGGGCTGGGCAGTAGACAAGACAACTTGAAAACCGTGGTGATCCCAGATTCTCAACTTAAGGGAGAACATAACGTTAGGAGAGAGAGAAATGTTGGTTTGTTTATGTGTGGTAGTAGTAGTAGTGGTAGTGGTGGTGGTGGTGGTGGTGGTGGTGATGGTAGTGGTGGTGGTGGTGGTGGTGTTTATTATTTTATCGTTATTTTTTTTTCCTTTTCTTTTCTTTGTCATTTTATTATTGCCACTTATTCTTCTTTTATCTATTTATTCATCTACTTATTCTTTCGTGTTACCTTGAAGAATTATGATTACACACTTTTCTTAACTCCCCCCAGACGCCCCCCTTTCTCTCTCTCTCTCTCTCTCTCTCTCTCTCTCTCTCTCTCTCTCTCTCTCTCTCTCTCTCTCTCTCTCTCTCTCTCTCTCTCTCTCCACATATCAAATTCTGCCTGGTTTAGTTTAGTTACCCGCCACTTCTCAAGGTCACACTAGCATCCACACACAACACATTCCCTCCACATAGCCCCCACATGTCCCCCCTTCCCCCCACCTTCCACCTCCCTTACCCCTTAAAACCCCATCTACTTTCTTCCTGAGTCCACTAACTTCATCTGTACCAAAATTCCTTATTTGCATCCACTTAATTCCATTCTCTTCCACTTCCAACGCCAGAGAGAGAGAGAGAGAGAGAGAGAGAGGGGGTTCAGGGGAGGGGTGGTAAAGAAAGCCATACAAAGGAGAAATGTGAAGCGAAAACAAGATACATAAAGGAGAAGTTTGTATCTTTTCAACTTTGTCACTCTCTTTGTAGGTCTCTCTTCTGCTGCCTTTCGTGGCTCATTAGACTCGTGTTTAGGCTTATTAGAGAGAGAGAGAGAGAGAGAGAGAGAGAGAGAGAGAGAGAGAGAGAGAGAGAGAGAGAGAGAGAGACAGTGCTTTTCTACTTAACTTTGCGTAGTGGGTTAAACTTTATTACACTCTCTCTCTCTCTCTCTCTCTCTCTCTCTCTCTCTCTCTCTCTCTCTCTCTCTCTCTCTCTCTGGTGGTGATAAAAATCTTAATATTTTCTTCAAAACTCATAAACTTGTTCTCATTTTTCTCTTGACCTCTCCTTCTCCCCTCTCCCCCCTCTCTCTCTCTCTCTCTCTCTCTCTCTCTCTCTCTCTCTCTCTCTCTCTCTCTCTCTCTCTCTCTCTCTCTTTGTACAGTTGCACGCGGGCAGTACGTTAGGCTAACTGATTCACGTGATGTATGTCTGTTTGTGTGA
>NC_087189.1:1535000-1537500 GCF_035594125.1 Scylla paramamosain
TGGGGTGTGTCACTATAGTAGGAACTAGTGGGGATGGCGATGACGTCACTACCCCCAACACGTGCTCCACCCCCCAATCTTCGCATCCTACAGATCTTCATCCGATATCCTGCACGGAATCCTATACAGAATCCTATCCGTTCTTCACACCTCTAATGGCGTGCCGGTGTGCTGTGATGGCTGTGATGCTGTGGTGTGCGTGGATCAGCACAGCATTGATTCTCTGCACATTCATGGCGTGTGGCAGTCACTGGCAACCGCAGCATCATTGCAACACTGCTGGTTGCCACCCTTCACTGCCCCGTGTGTGTGTGTGTATGCGTGTGTGTGACTATTAACAGGACACTGTGGAAGCGAAGGACGTCAAATAGTGATAAAACAAGGATAGTAATAGTACTGATATGAATACGTGGTCACTGTCCCCTTTATCCCCCCACACACACGCACACACGCACACACATGCACGTTTTCCGTCCCGCCAGTCGCCAGCACACAGCACACTCCACCCGGCAGACCCTCAGTTCCTACCTGCGCGCTATCCCGCTGGTCACTCCCTTGCGTGTCCTCACCCAGGGCGGACCCACACGCGTTTCCCGCCGCCTGGGTGCTAACGTGCCCCTGTGCCTGTGTCCCCTGTGATAGTGTAAGTGCAGTGTCGCAGCGAGGGAGGTGTGAGAGCGTTGAATTTACAGGGAGTCTGTTGTAAGCTGCTGGCCTTGGGTTTACCAGCCTCGCATCTCCTCTCTGAAACCTGAGTGACCACCAGCTGCGGCTCTGTCTGTGTGTCTGTGTGTGTCCTCCTCCTCCTCCTCCTTCTTCTCCTCTCTCTCCCTGCTCGCTCACTCGCTAGCTCGCTCGTCCGCCCAGCCAGACTCCATCCAGTCCTACAGCTTCGGGTATGTGTGTGTGTGTGTGTGTGTGTGTGTGTGTGTGTGTGTGTGTGTGTGTGTGTGTGTGTGTGTGTGTGTGTAGATATAGTGACGGATATAGAGTTTGCTGTATTACTACTAACTACTACTATTGCGGGCGCGCGCGCGCGCACACACACACACACACACACACACACACACACACACACACACACACACACACACACACACACACACACACACACACATACCTAACCAAAGCAAGCAAAAACCCAATCACCTTCTATTAATAAACCAATCACGAGGGGGAGAGAGACTAAACACACACACACAGACACACACACACACACACACACACACACACACACACACACACACACACACACACACACACACACACACACTGAACTGCCAAGAATGTAACTATTAGTCTTAACATGACTATAAACGAACTTATGTACACATGAGGTTAGGTTAGGTTAGGTTAAGTTAGGTTAGTTTAGGTTAGGTTAGGTTAATTAAAGGCAATGATGTAGGGGCAAGAGAGACACACCTGAGTAATATAGTAGTGAAATGGGACGTGTCACCTATTAAGTGAGACAGTGCACAGGTAATTGAGCCTTCGTTGCGGAAGAGGAGGAGGAGGAGGAAGAAAAGAGGAAGAGGAGGAGGAGGAGGCGAGAGAGTCAACCACCTCCTCCTCCTTATCCTCCTCCTTCTAGACATACTTGTGGCCAACCTCCTTGTCCTCCTCCTCCTCCTCCTCCTCCTCCTCCTCCTCCTCCTTGTCCTTATCCTCCTTAACTGAAATCAACGAAAATTTAGGTGATCCGCCAGGTGCAAAAAACCAGACCAGTAATCAACCGCAGCTTCCTCCGGCGGGGAGTGGTGGCGCCCAGGGCCTCCCACGGGCTGACGGCGCCTGGGGTCCCGCCGGCCGACCACCTCCTGTTGCCTTCAGACCGACAGGAGGGGCGGGAGGGGGTGAGGGGGCCGAGAAGGGAGGGGAGGGGAGGGGAGGGAAGTGTGTGTGTGTGTGTGTGTGTGTGTGTGTGTGTGTGTGTGTGTGTGTGTGTGTGTGTGTGTGTGTGTGTGTGTGTGTGTGTGTGTGTGTGTGTGTGTGTGTGTGTGTGTGTGTGGTAAACTGACTCTGACTTGTGAAAGGAAAGAAGACGGAGTTATTTAAATTTACTATCACCCACTACTACTACTACTATTACTACTACTACTACTACTACTACTACTCTGTGCACCTGTTCATTCACCTGTCCGAGGCTCCCAACACACCACGTGCATTCACCACCGCCGCCACCACCACCACTTCCTGCCATCCACCACCACCACCACTACATGCAACACTCATACACCTTACATGGCCAAGGTCTCTCTCTCTCTCTCTCTCTCTCTCTCTCTCTCTCTCTCTCTCTCTCTCTCTCTCTCTCTCTCTCTCTCTCTCTCTCTAGAATTTTCCAGTAGCAGTAGCAGTAGTAGCAGTAGTAGTAGTAGTCGTAGTAGTAGTAGTAGTAGTAGTAGTAGTAGTAATAGTAGTAGTAGTAGTAGTAGTAGTAGTAGCAGCAAACATTCTAGCACTTAAGCATGCGGTAAAAAACTGCAATGGTTACGTCACTCTT
>NC_087189.1:1550000-1565000 GCF_035594125.1 Scylla paramamosain
AGAAAAACAAAAAAACAAAACAAAAAAAAATAGGGGAAAAATCATAAACAAACACCATGTGCAGAAAAAATACGCGTCGAAGGCAGAGAGAGAGAGAGAGAGAGAGAGAGAGAGAGAGAGAGAGAGAGAGAGAGAGAGAGAGAGAGAGAGAGAGAGAGAGAGGTGGGGTAGAGTGCCAATAGTGCCAGATACCAAGCGCAAAGAGGCACTAAGAGGAGGAGGAGAAGGAGGAGGAGGTGGTGGAGAAGAGTGCCTTTGAAAAGATCCTGGGGGGGGCGATGAGGAAGGACGTGCCCCGCTACAAACTGAGGAGATAGGAAGGAACGTGAGGGAGAAGGAGCAGGAAGGATGTAGCTAGAGGAGGAGGAAGAGGAGGAGGAGGAGGAGGAGGTGATGGTGGTGGTGGTGGTGGTGGTGGAAGAGGAGGTGGAGGTGGAAGAGGAGAAGGAGGAGGATGTGAAAATATATACGTTTTTAGAATTTTATGTTCACTGTGTGTGTGTGTGAGTGTGTGTGTGTGTGTGTGTGTGTGTGTGTGTGTGTGTGTTGTGTCCTTCCTTCTGCAGCTATACGTATATAAATACAAAAACCAAACAAAAAACATGACACAAGAACAACAGAAAGAAAAACAACAACAACAACAACAACAACACATACAAGAATAAATAATGCACACAAACACCCTGCCTAGTAACAAGGGAAGGTGAGGAAGCCAACACCTGACACTGAGCAGACAGATATCTAATTAGCACACCTGAGTAGCGGACCAATTAGTGTGCTTACCTGAGAAAACACAGCAGAGAGAGAGAGAGAGAGAGAGAGAGAGAGAGAGAGGAGAGAGAGAGAGAGAGAGAGAGAGAGAGAGAGAGAGAGAGAGAGGAAGGAAAAGATTAAATGAAAACACTTAAGAAAACGTGACGCAAGAGCCCTAAAGAAAACGTGACGCAGGAACGAAGTCATTAGAAAACGATCTAAGTAGCGCGCGCAGCTGCATCAGAGAGAGGAGAGAGAGAGAGAGAGAGAGAGAGGAGAGAGAGATGAGAGAGAGAGAGAGAGAGAGAGAGAGAGAGAGAGAGAGAATAACACAAGAAATTCGAGTCAAGTTTTGTCATACTCAGAGAGAGAGAGAGAGAGAGAGAGCCCACATGCCTCACATACTCACTCTCACTTTACAATATCCGGGTGGGGTTTGGCAGGTCTAGCATCTCCCTTTATTTATTTTCTCCCTTTACTCACCTATCCCTTCTTCCTTTTTATCAACTTTTCTTATTATCTAATATTTATCTATTCCTCTTCTTATTCTTTTGTTATAAATCTGTGTGTCTGTCTGTCTGTCTAGTGAAATACAGAAAACATAAATAGAAAGAAAGATAGAAAGACAAAAAAAAAATAAGGCATTTGAGTCAGTGTGTGTGTGTGTGTGTGTGTGTGTGTTTTCATTGGCTTCATTAAAGGTGTTATTGATTCAGTCACGTGGAGGAGGAGGAGGAAGAAGAAGAAGAAGAGGAGGAGGAGGAGGAGGAGAAGGAGGAGGAGGAGGAGGATGGTGATGGTATTACTAAGCAAAAAACTATGAAAATAACACTCAAGATGGGGAAGTTCAAGTAGTAGTAGTAGTAGTAGTAGTAGTAGTAGTAGTAGTAGTAGTAGTAGTAGTAGTAGTAGTAGCAGTAGTGGTAGTAGTAGTAGTGGTAGTAGTAGTAGTAATAGTAGTAGTAGTAGTAGTCGTCACAGTAGCGTCAAGAAATTATCTTTATTTGCTCACCTCCACCTGCTCATGGCCGCGCGTGACGTCACAATGCAGGTATTTCCCCGGGAGGAGGAGGAGAAGGAGGTGGAGAAGGAGGAGGAGGAAACGGACATTAAGGAGCGGAAAATTTTTAGGGATATCCTCTTTCTCTCTCTCTCTCTCTCTCTCTCTCTCTCTCTCTCTCTCTCTCTCTCTCTCTCTCTCTCTCTCTCTCTCTCTCTCTCAAGAACTATAACCGGAAGTACTTCCCAGGTGATTCAGGGACGTGAGAAAGCAATGATCACCTGCTGCCGGGGACATAGTAGTAGTAGTAGTAGTAGTAGTAGTAGTAGTAGTAGTAATAGTAATAGTAGTAGTAGTAGTTAAATAGTTAAAAGTAAACAAATTCTCTAAATACAAAAACAGAAGCTTTACTAAACATATGGCGAACAACAACGATAACAAAAACACCACCAACAACAACACAAACAAAAGAAAGAAGAATCACATCACACCTTCACAAAGTCCAACACACAGACACCCCTGTAACACCCCTCTCTGTGGCCCTAGAACACAACCTTCCTTTCCACCTCATTACCTAACACATTACTTAACCAAGCCACAAAGCCAGTAAGGTTATCTCATCACATCACACGGGCGACCACTGGGATGTGATTGAGGTCTGAAATATCCTACTTTTCTTCCCACATGTGGCCTCGCCCGTGCCCATGTTTGTGAGTGTTTTGTTTACGTGTAATCAGCTGATCAGAGCAAGTGTGTAGGGTTGTGTGTTGCGCCGTATTGGGTCTTACGGGAAGTTTTGAGTGAATTGCTAATGTGTCTGCCCCTAGGTGAATGTATGTCACTGTTTTTGTTTACGTGTGATCAGCTGATTCGAACACCGTGGTGGGTTTAAAGTGTTAAGTTATAAAGGGTACTATTGTCTGAGATGAAAACCACAGCTTCTGCTTCTCAGTATATGTTTACAAGCAGCATTATCACTTGTGGCTCACCTACAATCAGCTGGCTGCCGCACGTGAGATTCAATGTCATGGCAAGTCAGCTGATACAAGGGTTAATCTGAGGTGAAATACGTCACTTTCTCTCCCTCCATAAACTTCTAAAATCGCCATACCTGTCCTTGTTTTTGTTTACACTTATTCAGCTCACTTCAACACGTGACTTAAGTGTTTCATGCCAAATTACTTAAGAGAACTTATAATTTGAGGGAAAAACAGCAGCTTTCATCTCTCGGCAGACGTTTAAAAGCACCGCGTTTGTATCAGTTTTTTGTATGGTTTTGTTGCTGACTGAAGCGCGCGGGTGACCTCTGGCTGCCCCACACCACTTTCAAGAGGCTCAAGTTGAAGTGGCACGGGTGTTCTAGGATTTTATTCTTTAATGGTTTTAGTGAGAGATTAACAATACTCCTCCATTAATAACAGGAGAAACACTCTTGAGAACCCAGCTAATGAATTATGTAACCTTAAAAAATATCCGTGGTGAGAAAACACAAAAATCGGTCTTAAGGCAGAATTTCATATCAAAAAGCCAGGCAATCTTTGGTATTAGACGTTTAAAGGGACTGACAGCTACGGACACGGACAGAATGGACATCACGTACCAATTAAAGGACATCTCACCTGGGGACACGTAGGAACAGATGGACAGGGTGAGATAAGGACACGCGAGGATATGTAATAAGGAAGGAGTGATGAATGAGGAGTTAGAAGGTCACATGGTGGAGAGACAAAATAAAGGAAGTAGATGATAGGTGAATAAAGGAGAACAAAGGATAAATATGATAAATAAACGCTGTAGCAGGAAGAAGTAAAGGAAGCAGGATATAGAACAGCCCAACCCACGTCCTCCACACACACACACACACACACACACACACACACACACACACACACACACACACACACGGTAAAAAGGAATAAAAAGTACACACACAAATAAACTTAAACATATGGGAGAGGAGAGAGAGAGAGAGAGAGAGAGAGAGAGAGAGAGAGAGAGAGAGAGAGAGAGAGAGAGAGAGAGAGAGAGAGAGAGGAGAGAGAGAGAGAGAGAGAGAGAGAGAGAGAGAGAGAGATGGGAGGGAGGAAAAAGAGAGCCGTCATAAAATAAGAGAAATTTGATGCACAGCAGGGGACAAGGAAAACACACACACACACACACACACACACACACACACACACACACACACACACACACACACACACACACACACACACACACACACAGACCTTGGTGCAGTTCAGTAAAGCTCTAATGAACGAAAGTACAGATTTTTTTCTTATTGCAGAGAGAGAGAGAGAGAGAGAGAGAGAGAGAGAGAGAGAGAGAGAGAGAGAGAGAGAGAGAGAGAGAGAGTCCTTCCGTCACTCTCTCACTCATCACTTTCAGTACAGTACGAGTGGTGAGAAAGGGTGTCTCTCTCTCTCTCTCTCTCTCATCTCAGCCAGTGTGGACAAGTGGTGATAAGAGTCTGAGAAAAAATAAACAGCAACAGCAGCAGTAGTATGTTTTTTTTATAGTAGTAGTAGTAGTAGTAGTAGTAGTAGTAGTAGTAGTAGTAGTAGTAGTAGTAGAGAGCACACCATAACTGTAATAAACGAGAGAAAAGAGTGAAAGAAAGAGATGAAAGAAACACAAAACACTTGAAAAGGAATAAAGAAGGAAGGAAGGAAGGAAGGAAGAGAGAGAGAGAGAGAGAGAGAGAGAGAGAGAGAGAGAGAGAGAGAGAGAGAGAGAGAGAGAGAGAGAGAGAGAGAGAGAGAGAGAGAGAGAGAGAGAGAGAGAGATAATTGTTTTCCTTCATTCCTGTGGTGTGTAATTCAATCGTTTACTTGTGTTTGTGAGTGAGAAAGGGATGAATGAGAGTGAGAGAGAGAGAGAGAGAGAGAGAGAGAGAGAGAGAGAGAGAGAGAGAGAGAGAGAGAGAGAGAGAGAGAGAGAGAGAGAGAGAGAGTCATACATCAACATTCAATCAGCAAAATATTTAACAAAACACAATAAAGAAATAAAAAGAAGATAATGAAAATAAAAAAAAAAAAAACGAAAAAAAAACAAAATGAAAACTACCACCGCCACCACCACCACCACCACCATTACACACTGTGGTGGTGGTGATGGTGATGGTGATGCTGATGCTGGTGGTACTTGACACCGGAAATGATGCAATTACCTGTATTCCTCCCCCCCCCTCCTATACCCATCCCATTCCCCCTACACACCCTTCCTTCCCTCCCTCTCCCCCTCTCCATCCCTCTCATCTCTCATCTTTATGGCAGCATCCACCGTCTCTCTCTCTCTCTCTCTCTCTCTCTCTCTCTCTCTCTCTCTCTCTCTCTCTCTCTCTCTCTCTCTCTCTCTCTCTCTGGGATTAAGTACTATTAAGATAAAGTTTGAGTGTAAGGTTATGAACCGTGCAGATAAGGAACGTTCTCACAGATCTTTAGTAGTAGTAGTAGTAGTAGTAGTAGTAGTAGTAGTAGTAGTAGTAGTAGTAGTAGTAGTAGTACTAGCAATAGTAGTAGTAATAGCAGTAATATTAGTAGTAGTAACAGTAGTGCCTCTCTTTTCATACATACACACACACACACACACACAGAGAGAGAGAGAGAGAGAGAGAGAGAGAGAGAGAGAGAGAGAGAGAGAGAGAGAGAGAGAGAGAGAGAGAGAGAGAGAGAGAGAGAGAGATTTACACGGAACGCAACATGAAATAAGTAATCAAACGAAACGAACGTATCAAACAAACTAACAAACAAACAAACAAACAATCTCAAAATCCGATCCATTGAAGAAACGAAGAAAGAAAAAGGAAAAAAAAAGAAAAGAAAAGTGGCAACCAGGACAAGAAAACGAATAAAAGGATGGAAAAACTTAAAAAAAGGGATGAAAAAGAGGGAAAAAAATTGTAACGTTTATCTCTCTCTCTCTCTCTCTCTCTCTCTCTCTCTCTCTCTCTCTCTCTCTCTCTCTCTCTCTCTCTCTCTCTCTCTTTTATAACCGTAACCGTAAATGGCGCTCCGTTTCATCTTTCTCTTCGGTTTCGGTTCATCCGTCACGAGGGAACCGTCTTAGTGTGTATGGCTATGAGAGAGAGAGAGAGAGAGAGAGAGAGAGAGAGAGAGAGAGAGAGAGAGAGAGAGAGAGAGAGAGTTGTGATGTGTTTGAAGCTTACTGTCTTGGAAATGTTGTGCTTCTCTCTCTCTCTCTCTCTCTCTCTCTCTCTCTCTCTCTCTCTCTCTCTCTCTCTCTCTCTCTCTCTCTCTCTCTCTCTCTCTCTCATTATTCACTTACACTTACTTATTTCCTAATGTACAAACGACACACACACACGCACACAACACACGCACAAACACACACGCGCACACGCACACGCGCACACGCACACACACGCACAAACCCACACACCACCTTCGCACATTCTTCAACACCTCTATACACACACACACACACACACACACACACACACACACACACACAGTCTGGCCTTGACTCTGCACGCCAACTCAACACACACACACACACACACACACACACACACACACACACACAGACTTGAAGTAAAGCAACAAGTATCAAAAATATATATAAAAAAAAATCCTGAATTATTTTCTCTAAGTAAGCATCTCCCTCCTTTACTTAAACACTTACAATGGAAACGAAGTAACTGCGAATATAGACTAATATAGACTAATTAACCTGTGTGAGTAAATAAAACTACACCTGTACGATTAATTAATTGAAGCTTAGGTAACAGTACAAGGTGATCATAAGGTACCTGGAAAGAGTAAGGGAAGTGAGAGGTTGGGAGGGTGAGAGAGGGAAGAGAAAGTAAGAGTAGGGGTTGAAAGATTGAGAGGTTGGAAGAGTGAGAGAAGGAAGGAAGAGAGGAGGGGTTGAGAGAGCAAGAGGAGTGAGAGAAGGAGGAGAGAAGGGGTTGAGAAAGTAAGAGTGAGAGGTTGGGAGACTGAGAGCAGCAACAGAGAGGCTGAGAATGGCTGAGAGGGGTTGAGAGTGTAAGAGTGAGAGGTTGGGAGAGTGAGAGAAGGAACGGAGGAATAAATAAAGGAAGAATAAAGGTGAGGAATAATGAACACAAAGAAACCATGACGAAAACCATTGAATCACAAGCGCTTCCTCAAATCAAACAAAACATATTGGTCACTTTGGACTTTTCCGTCAACAAGGGAACACGCATTTCTCAACCCGGCATTGTCCCTAAACTGAAAATTACAATAGCCTTAGTAACTGTTTCGTAAAAAAAATAATCTAAAAAAAAATTTCTCAAGTATATTTCGACCCAATTTTCTAAGGAACCGGTAGTGCCTGACGCGGTAGTGTTGTAGGAAACTTTGGTAATTCCCGGTAACTATTATGTCATGATTTGAAACGTTCCCTCATAGCAAGGAAGAGGAACTGAGGAAGGTTGCTAAGTATTAGAGAAACAGAGAGGTCAGGACGAGAGACTGACGAGGAGGAGATAGAAGGGGGAAGTGAGAGGAGGAAGAGGGATAGATGAATCATAGGGGAATGAAGGTCCCTAAGCTCTCTCCCTCTCTCTCTCTCTCTCTCTCTCTCTCTCTCTCTCTCTCTCTCTCTCTGTCTTTATAATTTCCGCCCACCGCGCTGTCTGGCATCCACCACTGCTCGTGAAGTGATGTGCTGCTACCCACAGCCTGGTCTCTCAGAAGCTCAGTCTCGCTTGAGCTGAAGTGGTGAGCGGAGTGCACGAGGGTGAGTGCCTGACAGTGCCTCCTTCCCTCCCTGTGTGCCTCACGGACACCCACTTTTCTTACTCACCCACCCACCACGTGAAGGTATCCTACCAGCGCAGAGTTAGGCACGTGTGTGGTGTAGCAGTTGTAGTACTGTAGGTGTTACAGTGCACGTAGGTTTTGTGTGTGCGTGTGTGTGTGTGTGTGTGTGTGTACAGTACGTGCGCACGAACACAAATCCTCGGCGGTGGTGGCGGTGGTGTTTCGAGTGATAGCAGCACCTGAGAGTAGCACAGAGGTGATGCTGGTGGAGGTGGTGGTGGTGGTGGTGCGGTCCTAACATACCTGTCTACAACCTCACCTGCTCTCACCTGCCCAGCCACCACCTGTCACCATCACCTGTAGCACCAGAACTCCCAAAGGTCCCAGCGGTGCACACTCGTCCCCCGCCACACTCTATCACTCCCCTGAAGGTGATGGATGCTCGCGAAGCAGACAGATCCCTAAAAGTCTCCACGTGGGGGTATAAATTTTTCCGTGTGTTGTCCTGGGTGACATCAACGGGCTGGAATGTGTTGGAGTGTATTTGGAGTGCGTTTGGGGTGTGTTGGGGTGTGTTTAAGGTGTCAAGGGGTGTAGTGAGTGTGTTTGGGGTGTACTGGGAGGTGCGGGGGAGGCTCAGACACCCCTGCGTGACTGGACAGTATTGGATTTTTTTTTTTTTTCGAAGTTCTTTTATACTTTTTTACATTCTCAACTCGAGGCGGCGCGGTGGTTAAGAATATGCCGGCTGTCTGGCGTGTCTGGGTTCGAATACCGGCAAGGGGAGGACACGATGATGAGAAGGGTTGTGTGCGCGGCCTAGTGTGCGAGTGTGTTGGTTCTTGTAAGTCTAAGTGAAGCGATGTCCACCTTTTGGCCATCGCAGAGAGAGAGAGACAGAGAGAGAGAGAGAGAGAGAGAGAGAGAGAGAGAGAGAGAGAGAGAGAGAGAGAGAAACACGTGGATCTGCTACTTAAGTGTTTCAGTCCCGTTTTTTATTTCAACCTCGTTTTCTTTAAGGGAAACTAAAACAAAAGCACAAAATAAAAAGTAGGGAAAAACACGACTATTTTCGTCAACCCCCCCCCCCCCTAAAAAAAAATGTTACAGAATTGGATGTACTTTCATTTTTACTTTAGAACTTAATTTACTTTTTTTTTTTACTGAAGCACTTAATTTATCTTGCATTCTGTTCCAATATTAATTTATTCTAGGTGTGATTTGATTTTAGTTTTATTTTACAATTTATTTCCACTGTATATGAATTAAGTATATTATCAATTTACTTTTTTTCTTACTTTTTAAACTTTCTACTCATACAAAAATCGTGTTACTTAAAAAAAAAAAATCCTGGCACTTTTCATCGCTACTTCACAATTTACACTTCACTTAACACTTCTAACCCGCACTTCAAAATGACATCCCCTCACTGCTACTTAACGCAAGCCTTTCCACACCCTCTGACAGCTTCTACTTACGTACTTATCTACTTATACCCCCCCTGAACCTTCCCTATGTCCTCACTTAAATACTTATTACTTAACAGCCACTCCAAGTCACTACGGTCTTCTTCATATCCCACTCGTGTTTTTTTTTTTTTACTTATATTGATTCTTATTTGCTTGTTTTATCTTCCCCCTCTTCATTATTTTCCTATCTCGTGTTTTTTCCTTTTTTTTTTTTTGTATCTTCTAACCCCTAACATAACCTCACTTAACCTAACTTAACCTAACCTAACCATTCCCTCCCTATTCATCCTCTGTACCGCATCTCTAACCTCACTCGTGACTTAACCTAACCTAACCCTTTATATAACCTCACTTCACCTGACCTGACCTGACCTGACCCCACCCTTCGTGCCTACAGGAGCCAGGATGGGGGTTGCCTTAATTACAACCTTCCTATCCAGCTAACTTAACCTCACCTAACCTAACCTAACCTAACCAAACCTCACCTAACCTAACCAAACCAAATCAAACGTAACCTAACCAAACCTAACCAAACCAAACCAAACCTAACCTAACCTCCCTTGTCCACAGGAGCGAGGATGCCGTCTATCGGTGCGGGAAGCGTGGACATTCGCTCCATTTTCAGTAGCATCCTTAATGTGATCAAGAGCCGCGCCAACCAGATATGCTCCGCCACTTGCGACGGCCTGGTGCTTCGTATGCACTACAGATGGACCTTCTGTCTGCTGCTCGGGGGCTTCCTCACGGTGTGGTATTCATGGTGAGTATGTGTGGTGTTGTGGTGGTGGTGGTAGCAGCAGTAGTAGTAGTAGTTGTAGTTGTAGTTGTAGTAGTAGGGACGTATCCTAATGTACACTCTAACTTAACGTAACCTAACCTAGTCTATTCACTGCCTAGGGGTTTGCTGAAGGTGTCACAGTAGTAGTAGTAGTAGTAGTAGTAGTAGTAGTAGCCGTAGCATGAGGAACAATAGTGTGAGTTCGTGTGTGTGTCTCCATTTTTCTTCTTTTCTTTTAGTTCATGCACGCTCTGTTCCTCGTCCCCTCCTCCTCCTCCTCCTCCTCCTCTTCCTTATCACCACCATCGTCACATTCTCCCTCACACCACGTCACACACCACATTGGTTTTCGTATCTTCAATCTTGATCTGTGCATTTTTATTTTCTTTCATCCGTTAACTTCTTATCAGTTATCACCATTTATCATCTTTGCCGCCACCTCCTCCTCCTCCTCCTCCTCCTCCTCCTCCTCCTCTTATACACTAATATCTTCATACATCATGCATAAATTTTACACAAAGTTGAGAAACATACATTGATATTGGTTATCACGATGAGGAGGAGGAGGAGGAGGAGGAGGAAGAGGAAGAAGATCACAGTATTAAATAGACACGTACTTCATTCTATTTATAAGTAAATTTTAAAATATCCTCTGGTTTAAGTGTTTCCAAAATTCAACTAACTCAAAATCTATATTACATGTACTTAACGATTTTTGTTACTCATATCATCATCATCATTATAATTTTTTTTACTCATATCATCATCATCATTATAATTTTTGTTACTCATATCATCATCATCATCATTATAATTTTTGTTACTCATATCATCATCATCATTATAATTTTTGTTACTCATATCATCATCATCATCATCATTATAATTTTTGTTACTCATATCATCATCATCATCATCATTATAATTTCGCTTAAAAACCTTATATCCGTTACCAAACTTACCGCTTACTACTACTATCACTATCACTATCACTGTCACTGTCGCTACTATTAATTGTCCTCCTCCATTAAGCTACAGTTAAAAAAAAGATTGAATATTATCCCATGCCTATAAGCCTATTTCATCACATTTCTCTAACCTTTAAGTAAAAAAAAAAAAGAAAACAATAAGCCAGGTCATTAATTACCTGACCACACCTGCCCTTGAGAGGAGGTAAGACAGGTAACAGTGGCGCCTTACCTGCGTGCTGCGCCATACAGGTCACACTAATTACTCAGGCGTTATTAAATCACAGGTATGGACAAGTGGCAACAGATCCTCCTATCTCAACTGCCACTGAGCGACACACGACGCTGTTAAACAATCAGTCATTCAGTCACCTGTTCATGATAATATTGTAATCAGGTATTGATAATTAGCTGTGGCTGTTGATATTCCCTTTTTTTTTTATCTCTTATCAGTCAAGGGTGTGAGATTCAAAGAAGCGTGTCTGCTTCCAAAATGTTGACACGGAAATGGCTGATAAAGTGAAGGGTGATTTGATGCCACGGTTATTGTGTTAATCTCCTAGTGATACAGTCTAGTTGGTCTTTTTTTTTTTTTTTTTTTTCTGTCGTTTTTTTTGTCCTTGGCCAGAAAAAAAAATGTAGTCACAGGTCGGACAAGGAAAAAAATTACAGGGAAAGCAGGCATAGGCTCACAGTTAGGTACAGACAGGTAACACTCCCTCCTCCCTCCACCAATGAACACAGCAAGGCAGAGCGCAAGTAGCCGTAACTACCTGACTAACCACCCATAACCACCATGCCTAACGACACGTGTCCCCCGCACAGGTATCACCGTGACGTGATCACCTGCGTGTCGCACTTCAACGCGGAGACTCAGGTGCGGCTGGACTACATCAACATCTGCCTGTCCTACCCATACCTGGAGGAAGAGGAGAATGGGCCGCGCCGCTACATTCTCTTCTACCGCTGGATCTCCTGGTCCCTGCTGGTGCTGGCGGGCGTGTTCTACATCCCGCGCAAGATCTCCAAGAGTCTGGACAACGCGCGGTGCAAGAAGCTGCTGGAGGACCTAGCCAGCAACGCCAGCAGGTACGACCAGGTGGAGGAACAGCTGGTGGAGAGGGCGGCGCGGTACCTCATCTTCAACCTCAAGACACACAACGGCCTCTACTGGAAGTACCTGGGCGTGAACGTGCTGGCCCTGGGCGTGGACCTGTTCGCCATGCAGTACCTCGACTTCATCCTGCAGGGCCGCTTCATCGGATACGGGTTCAACTCGTACCCGTTCTCCCGCGACCCTCGCACCTTCACGGACTACATGTCGCAGACGTTCCCGCCGTTCGCCACCTGTGAGCTGACCAGAGTGAACCAGCTGACCAACAAGCGTACGGAGAAATTCGGTTGCCACCTGACCATCATGGAGCTGTACGAGAAGGTGTTCCTGGTGCTGTGGCTGTGGCTCATCTTGCTCACCTTCCTCACCTGCTGCTACCTCGTCTTCCTGGCGTGCATGTGGCTGCCCTGCGTGCGCTGCTACCTCCTGCGCACCGCCAAGCCAGCGCACGGCAGCGACAAGGTGCGCAACGTCATCCAGAAGGTCGCCGCCAACTGCAAGATCGGAGACATCTACCTGCTGTACCGCCTCAAGGGGCACCTCAGCCACGTGCGCTTCTACGAGCTCATGATGCGTCTGTCAGACCCCAGCCTGAGGAGCGCGCAGCCCCAGCCCGCGCCGGGGCCCACGCCGGAGGGCAAGGACAAGATGCCGCCCAACAAGATGCAGGACACGCTGAGGCGCCGCCCCGCCCCGCAGGACCAGCAGATGCTCCCCGAGTACCTGCAGCAATACCTGAACAACCCAGAGATGATGCAGCGCCACCCGCAGGCCCCGCACCCAGACCAACGGACGCCGCTGCTAAAGAAGGCCACTAGTATCTTAATTGAGTAGTTGACGCGGCGAAGGTGTTCCGTGCCCGCCTCCCGCCAGTGGTTAGTCAAGCCTAGGGGTGCTAGGATGCTAGGATGCCTGCATGTCCTTCCTGCTGAGCTAAAGGACGCTGAGGTGAGCTTCGCGGCGCAGGCGGGTTCCTTTACTGCCAGGAGGGTGGACTGCACGCGCGCGCACACACACACACACACACACACACACACACACACACACACACACACACACACACACACACACACACACACACACACACACACACACACACACACACACACACACACACACACACACACACACACACACACACACACACACATGGAACGAAGGGACCAAGTAAAGTACAACATGAGAGACAGAGAGAGAGAAAAAACGCTCAACAACTAACCCCTCCCACACACACACACACACACACACACACACACACACACACACACACACACACACACACACACACACACACACACACACACTCTAAGGTGCCTTACTCCCGTGCGCTCACCTGTCTGGGAGGCTCCACAGGTGTTAGCCTCACCTGGGCCAGGGCAGCTCTGTAGGAGGCCCCACCGCGGCACCCATCACACCACCTCAACAAAGTGCCCGCAATTTCATGATCTCTGGGCTTCGTTGGCCCTTAAATACCCTTCTAAATAGTGACCGGGAGAGTAAAGAGGACCCAACCCAGCCTGCTTGTGTTAGGACATAGAAAAGACAATGGTAAAAGAAGGGGAAGGGTAGGAATAATGTTTGTGCTAAGGGAGTAAAACGAGGATTAAAAAATAGAAGGGGAAGAGAAAGAAATGTCTAGTTTTGTGTTCAGAAAGTGAAAAAGATGGAGGAAGGAAAGAAATGATCTAAGTAAACTTTGTGGAAGTGAAGAGATGGAAGAAAAGTAAAGGGAAAAGGGAAAACACCGCGTATTTGTGTTAAGAAAGTGAAGGTGGAAATGAAACAAAAAATGAAGAAAGGAAAAAAATACATGCATTTGTTTTAAGAAAGAAAAAAGGATAAAGCTCAAGAAAATAAATAATAAATGCAACTGAAAAAAAAAAAAAAAAATACCCCACAAAGATTACAGAAAATAATGATCAAACATAGAACGAAAGAAAACATACAATGCTAAGCCACAGTGCACGATATTACATAAACATACAGACATACAGGAAGAAAAGAAGGAAGGACGATTAACTGAAAAAAAAACACATGAAAAAAAAAAAGAAAAAAATCATTATACATCGCATCTTGCAAGTTAATAAGTAGTAAAGAAAAATGTATGAATGAGTGTTATACATAGAAATATTTATTGAAGAAAAGCTATTCTACTTTAATCACCTACTACTACTACTACTACTACTACTACTGTTTCTACTCGACTACTACTACTACTACTACTACTACTTATTTTACATGACAAGGTTAATACCATGTGTGTGTGTGTGCGTGTGTGTGTGTTTCTCTCCCCGGCATTATGTTGAGTCAGTCCGAGTCAATCAGCACGTCAGTCAGTCAGCACTCCACCATCACACAAGTGCCATTAATGAATAACTCTGCGTGTGTGTACGTACGTTCGTGTCCGTGTGCGTTCTTGCGGTTCTTTCGACTCCTTCACGTGGTACAGGAAGAACCGACAAGAACCGATTTTTTTATTATTATTATTATTATTATTATTATTATTATTTATTTTTTTCATGCCTTTTTCTTTTTTTTCTGTTTCAGTCAATTATGGATGAACTCTTATATTTTTCGTTTCTTCAGTCAATATTGCGAACATTTTTACTTAATTTTGGTTCCATTAACTTACTTTTTTTTTTTTTTACATTCCTTGAGTCAGAACATTCGATATCGTTACATTCCACCAGTCAATCCTGCTAAGATTTTTGTCCCTTTGCTCAAAACAACACTTTTTTAAATCATTCCATCACTGAAAACTACGATATATTTAGTGTTATCTTTTTAAACTATTTAAACTATCAGTATCTTTACATTCCTTAAATAAAACTGATAGTAGACATTTTGAATGATAGATAAACAGATAAGTGGAAATTTCCGCAAAAAAAAAAGATAAAACGTACATTTTTCAAACTCATTAATAAATATCTTGCTTTTCAACCTCTCGCAATAGAAAAAGTGAGAAATTCATAAGAGAGAGAGACAAATGAGACTGAATCCTCTTGTATAGTATTTAAGGCTCTTTTAATGCGTTCCAAACCCTGATACACACACAAGGCAGAGCTTCTTGTACTCTCATAGTTGTTACTGTTGTTGTTGCGGTGGTGGCGGTGGCGGTGAATGACAGACAGACAGACACATGAAAAAACTACAAAAAAAGGAAAAAAA
>NC_087189.1:1570000-1617500 GCF_035594125.1 Scylla paramamosain
GGGGCATAACAATATTAAAATTTTTACTCTACATTAAAAAAATTTCCTCATCTAATCATAATATTACTGCTTTCTGTGATTTTTACTGTATTTATTTTGTTTTAGTTATTAAGAAAATCAGTTAGTTGGAATGATAAGGAAAGCAGAAACTATCTATATATTATTTCGGCTCCATTGAATTTTTAAAGCACTTATTAAACATTGACTTTTACACAAAAAACAAAATAAAAATACTAACTAGACGTTAAATTAATATAAAAGCTATGCATTTCCCCTTTGTTGTAAATCAAAACATTACACGGGCCGAAAGCAGAGAGCCGAGACAACCATCAGCTGAGCAGCGCCGCGTCCACCAAACGTTTGGAGGCGGCTGCAAATTTTTTACTTATCGGTGTAATCTACCGACTTAACCTCTTCAAAATGGTAAGCCATTACACACACATATACCTAGAACACCTCACGCCATGCTGATTATAAAACATGACAGAAAAACACACGAGAAACTGAGTAAATAAGGTGATACACAGAAATGTTTTGAAATTCTGGTACCGGGAATGTAGGTTTTGTATTTCTTTGATGCTAATTATTATATTCCCGCAGACGTTCTCCAAGAATAACAAGATGCTGAGTCACATCGGCTACAGGATGAAGGTGACCATGCAGGACAGCCGAACATTCATTGGGATATTTAAAGGTAAGAGTGAGATGAGTGGCGTGAATGTTTGTGTGTAAGGTAGTTTGTTTTCCTTTTTTTTTTTTTTTTTTGGAGATTTCTTTGTTAGTTAGTGTATTTGTTTGTTTTCTGGATAGTTTCTTAGTTTGTGTGTGAGTGTGCTCGTTGGTTAGTGAGTTCGTTTGTTTATTTATTCAGTCAGTCAGCCACTCTTTTTTTTTAATCAGTCACTCAGATATTAACAATTCAGCCACATGCCACAACCAGAAGTTCTTCGTTAAGAGGCACTGATCATGTCCTCATAAATTTGAGATACAGGATGTAAAAACGAAAAAAAAAAAAAAAGGAAAAGTAAAGAACCTGCTTTCTATTTCCAGCATTAGACAACACACACAAACATGAAAAAAATCTATATATATACTGTAGCTCTTTTCCAGCAATCAACAAACACACAAACATGGAAAAAAAAAAATCATCCTTTTCCAGCATTCAACAAACACAAACACAAAAAAAAAAAAAAAAACTTTTTCACGCATTCAACAAACACGCAAACATGAAAAAAAAATCTACCATAATTTTCCAGCATTCGACAAACACAAAGACACAAAAAACCACCTCTTCACACATTCAACAAGCACATAATCATGGAAAAAAATAATAATCATAATTTTCCAGCATTCGACAAACACATGAACACAAAAAACATCCTTCCCTAGCATTCAACAAACACACAAACATGAAAAATAAATAAATAAATAAATAATAATAATAATCAACATTTTCCAGCGTTCGACAAACACATGAACGTGATCCTGGCAGACTGCGAGGAGTTCCGATGCATCCGAGGCAAGAAAAACAAGGAGGAGAAGCAAGAGAAGCGCACCATGGGCCTTCTGCTGCTACGGGGAGAGACCATCGTCACCATGACCCTTGAGGGACCCCCACCCGCCGAGGTCTGTGGTCCCGCTGCCCTGTGTTGTGTTGTGAACGTTTGTGTCTTGTCTTGGGTGTATTGAATTATTTGTGTGATGTATTCTCTTCATGTGTGAGTGAAAAGGACGGCCCACTGAAGTCCCAGTCAAAAGGTTTGTGTCAAGGGTCATTTAGTTATATTTTATTTTATTTTCATGTTTTATTTTGTATTGTGTCGGCAAGATGGAGGCCGGTGAATGGACTGAGGGTGGTGGCTGAGTGATGTGGTGGTTACAGTGTCTGTTGACTTGTATGTACCTTTGTTTTTCATTCTCGTGATCATCAGTGTTTATTTGAGTCTTCCGAGTTATAATTGAATATACATGTTTCTTGATTTTTTATAAATTCTGTTCAGAATTATCCAAGGAGAGGTAAAAGCAGGAGTTTGGGATTTTGGTGTCTTAATATTGACATTATGCACAGGATTACATGAAGGTTTTGTTTCTAAAAAAGTCATATTACTTGTGATGAGCAGACCTCAGGGCAGGAGCCTGTGTGGCCCAGAGAGGAAAAGACTTATGAGTCACCCAGGCCTGTGAAGGAAATGATGTGTGTTAAATAAGATGATGGTGCAGCGGGGGATAAAGAAATCACTGTTTTGTGTATCACTGCCTTCCACCCAACAGGAGGGACCCCGCGTCAACCTGACCGGAGCCGCCCCCGGCCCCGGCATTGGCAGGCCCGCCGGCCGTGGCATGCCTGGCCCTGGAGGTGCTGGCCTGCAGGGACCCGTGCGGGGAGTGGGCGGCCCCTCCCAGCAGATGATGCAGCCCGCAGCTCGTGCCGGACCCCAGCTCAACATGCCCCCCCGTGGAGGCCCCCCTGGATCCATGCCTCCTCACATGATGGGTGGCATGCCCCCACACATGGGCCGTGGTGGTCCCATGGGGCCCCCCAGCGGCTCCATGATGAGAGGAGGCAAGTGTTGTGGTGGGCTGAGTACTGCAGACCACCATTTGGACCCACATCTCATATGACTCATTTTTTGGCTTTTTATTACTATTTTGTGCCCCTGGTGAGGCTCCTTGACAAGTAAAAGGAACATCCATAAATAAGGACCTGTGTTCTGAGATTTTTTAGTGCTGTCTTGTGACTTTCAAAAGGCCACAGAGAACTATCACTGGAAGGGTAGTATAATCATTAAAAACTTGAGTTCTTTTCACCAGGGCCTATTAAAAATAGTGAGCATCTTGTCTCTTATTTATTGAATTTTCAGTAAAGAAAAGAATCTTGCCCTGAACTAGACCAGGCTTTTACAAAGTGCAGAAGTACACCTCTAAAACTACAATATAGAACACTTTAACACTAACATTGAGTAACTGATGCCAAGAACAGGTACACTTGAGATTACCTTCTTGCGTTCCTGTATAGGATGCATTACTTGTATTAGGATGGCTTGTTATAGCAGTGTTTTTGTCCACAGGTCCCCCCGGTGGTCGCCCCTACTGAGCTGCCCCCGTCCCAGTCCTCCAACCCCCCTCGTCACCCTGGGTCTCCTGCAGAGGCTCCTCGTCACCATCACCCACCATTGCTCCTCTTCCTCTTTACTCTCATCATGTGTTTTAAGTCAAGTTATGTTCACATTTATTGATGTGAATGTATTTCATGCTATAAGTTAGGAAAACATTTTTACTTGAGTTCAGTTTCTTTAAAGTTTTGAGAAGAATTTGTACACAGAGTTTGTGCTCTTTAAAATGTCTTTTATTTGTCTTTTTCTGCCATAATTCTTTTATTTTGGAAGGGAAAGATTTTTTTGTACAAATTAAGACTTAAATACAATATCATCATCATCATTATTACCATGTCATGTTTCTTAACCAACAAGTCCTGTGGAGAGTAAGTGAGTGAGGATCTTGAGGAATGTGTGTTGTGTGTGGGTGAAACACTGACAATTGTTGCCTCAGCAGTCACCACTTGCATCAGAGCTCAAAGAAACCTTGCACTTCTCTTAGTTATGGCAAAGAAACACATGCTTATAACTTTGCATACTGTATTTCCTTGCAAACATTTAGCCGCTCAGCAATAACATGAATGAAGATGAAAATATTTCCATGCAGTAAATATAATGACAGCCTGGCAATAAATACAACACTTCATGAGTCACAGTATTACATTGTGAAGAGATGAAAAACCACAATAACAGTACAAGTAGTTACCACAGTACTCACTATCTGCCAGGCTGTCTGTTACATTAACAACAAAACAGCTTATCATCCACTGTAGCAGGAGCGTTGCATGCCGCAGTGTGCAGATAAAGAGCGCCACAGTGCTAAACTATCACATTTTTTGGTGGGACGAGGGCTCCTTATTTATCTCCCTGAAAGTCTTCCCACATCCATACCACTATAATTTAACTCCAGCTTCTCATCCCTGGCTTGTATCTATGATGGAGTTGACCCACAAGGCATTATCTGTGGCAAAATTCATAAAACCAGGCTGAGGAGAGTTTAGGTAAATAATAATAAATAGAAGACAAAGGGCACGCCAGGTCCACCCTCGCCAAAAGAGAGACTGTGACACTACTACAAGATGGGTTGTGATGCAATTCTTGACCCTCTGATGATAATGGTGTCAGTTTTGGTATCCCTATGGTGGCACCGAGATCCTGGCACTTATATACTTCAGTACCAATTGAGTGCCTCAGTCAGGACCCTGTATGATGTGTCGTCATGAAGGAAGCAAAATAATGGTCTAATCTTCCTCGGAGTGTAGTGATGGTCTGGTGAGGGGAGAAAGGTCCTTTATTAATGAGTGAGTGACTGAGGTTGGTGAGTTTGTGAGTGATTCAGTAGGGGAGCAGTGTTTCCCTGAAGAATCTGAGGAGACTGGGGATAAAGAGTGCTCTGAGTCAATGTTCAGGTGTTGAGAGGCCAGGGTGAACTCTTCAGGAAAGACAGGAGAGGAAACATACACACGATTTCCAGGGTAATGAAATTTGTATTCAGAGCAAGTGGAGGTGGAGGACAGTTCCATGCTGCTTCCAGAAACTTGCACCTCCATGCTTTCCAGTCCAGTCAGTTGTTCAGCAGTGGTGGTGGGTATCCTTTCCAGCCAGGTAGAGCAGGGCCACTCTTCCACCCTGCTTCCAGGGACCTGCACCTCAAAACCTTCCAGTCCATTAGTGTTCTTCCTTCCTTTTTCAAGGTAGATAAAGACCTTCTCCTCAAAGTTGAAAGAAGGGATCTCTTCCAGCCTACTGCCAGAGACTTGCACATCAAAACTCTTCATTCCTGTCAGTGCCTGTTCAGTAGTGATGTTTTTTCTTCCCTTTCCCAGCCAGGCAAAGTCTTCAGAACTGTAGGATGGGCACTCTTCCAGACTACTTCCAGGGACATGCACCTCAATACCTTCCAGTCCAGTTAGCTGTTCTTCAGTAGTGATGTTCTTTCTTCCCTTCTGGTAGGTAAAGTCCTTCTCTTCAGAGCTGCAGGAGAGGCATTCTTCCAGCCTGCTTCCAGGGACATGCACCTCAATACCTTCCAGTCCAGTTAGTTGTTCTTCAGTAGTGATGTTCTTTCTTCCCTTCTGGCAGGTAAAGTCCTTCTCTTCAGAGCTGCAGGAGGGGCATTCTTCCAGCCTGCTTCCAGAGACATGCACCTCAATACCTTCCAGTTCAGTTAGTTTTTCTTCAGTAGGGATGTTTTTTCTTCTCTTTTCGAAGCAGGTAAAGTCCTTCTCAGAGCTGAAAGAAGGTATCTCTCCCAGCTTGCCTCCAGAGACATGCACCTCAATACTCTCCAGTCCTGTCAGTTCTTGTTCAGTAGTGATGTTGCTTGGTCCATCTTCCAGACAGGTGAGGCCCTCCACGGTGGTGAGAGGGCTAGAATCTTCCAGCTTCCTTGCAGTGAGAGGCCCTTCCATAATGTTTTCCTGTTCAGTAAGTCCTTGTTCTTGTCTAATAGCTAAGATCATTCTATAAAGCCTCCTTCCTAAGCTGACTAAAGTGTTCATCAAGCTTGAAAAACACCCACAGCTTGTTCTGTCACCGTTCTCATCGCTGTGTTCTCCGTTCTCCTCCATGGTCTGCTTGGTAATGCTTCTTGCCTCTCTCTGCCATCCACATACTCCCTTCCGCACCATCGACTTTTTTTGGGGAGAGGAAGTGAAGATTTCCTGCATAAAATCTAGGGGCGTGAAACTGCCGGCTTGGTATAGTATAGATTGACAGATCTTGCCTATAAATGCTTGACTTTCAACATTGTCATCATCAACACGACCAGGATTATCAGAATCATCACTATTACTATCACTACTACTACTACTACTAATACCTGACTATCACCTCAGCCTACTCTTTCAGCTTGCACGCACCATCACAAGCCTACTCTCAGCCTACCCACACTTCCCTACAGGCCTCCCATCACAACACGTCTCCCGCCCCACTAAGCCTGCTCCTGTCCCCTTACCCTGTGTGGTCATGTGACAGTCGTTTAGATAATGCAAATACTTAACGAGACACTGCAGCATCTTGAACTAGCTCTCTCTCTCTCTCTCTCTCTCTCTCTCTCTCTCTCTCTCTCTCTACCCTTCCATCCCTGTCCACTTCTCCCCTTCCCGTCGCTGCCTCACCCTATCTCTTTCTCACCCCTACCTCCTACCCCCTCCTCCTCCTCTCCCTGCTCCTCCTCCCCCGCCCTCTCAGCCTCACCCCGTCAGAGCTGCGACAAAGAAACACTCAGCCAGTATCCAAGCTAAATTAAAGGCAAATACTCGTGTGCTCTCAGCTCATAAAGAACGACAGAGCGATGGACCGACCTCTCGACACAACAATACGCTGGACACGCAACAACTGGCGAGGTGATGCGCTGGGACCAATAATGATGATGCTCTGTTGTCTGTCCTCGAGTGTATGTGTATTGTCTCAGACGCTTATACACATACATCCACTTTGTATTAATGTGCGTGTATGTTTTAGGCTCTTCAGGGTGTTAACGCTACTGCACCACCGGAAAATTTATGCTTTTTTTAGGATTTACCGTAAGATTTCATGGCATATTTTCGTGTTTCTGTATTTCCTCCTTCCTGTGACTTGAACTCTTTCAGGAGGGAGGCTTCAAGATGCTTATCATTTAATTTTTGATGATAGTTTCTGACTTATTAGGGACCGGCACCTCAGTGGGTCTGTTTTTGCTTTTGATTGTGTTGCCCTTGGCCGGTGCCCCTCCTACATTAAAAAGAAAAAAATATATATATATCTCCTGCGTTCCATGACATTTTCCTTCTCTGCTGCTGGTATATACAATGACTCCTTACATTCACTTGGCCTTCTCATTCTTTTACAAACAAGAAGAAAAAATAAATAAACTGTACAAAGAGGATGACTATAAATAGCGAAAGAGGAACTGAAATAGAAAAAAAAAAAAGTCTGAGTTAATTTAATGTATAATGAATGATGAGGAGTCAGTGTGCTATCCATGGCAGGGCCTGGGTGCACAGCGGCAGTGGTGCACGCGTCAGGGTCACAGCCGCCATGCTAGTCTGTGAGCGGCGCCGTGGACCACCAAGGATAACAAGACCTCTTAGGGCTGATACACACTACAATACAGGTCATGGTACGCTCACGGTCCAGTCACATAACAGAGTAGTAGTAGTGTTTGCATTATGATGGTGACCGTAAGCACCAGGGTGAATGCTTTCGTTGAAATTCATGTCGTGATATGTGACTGACCGTGGCGTAACCGTGACCTGAGCGTGACCTGAGCGTGACCTGAGCGTGACTGTCCCTTTAACCTTCTCGCTGCTAATCAGTCTTTCCTATCATCATCTGTACAATTTTTTAGACCTTTTTCTTTGCAGTAGTCTCTTAAATATGAACTTGTGTACCTTAGTAAAGATTAAGGTCAGAATTCCCACCAAACAATTTTGATCCAATCCGGTTATAACTTTTACTTAAGTGGCCTTACGTGTAATATTTGCTCCAATTTTTGTTAAGTTTGTTTCCACATTCTTTTTTTTTTTTTTCTATGAATTTTTATTTCTCGAAAATGTCAGAACTTTTTTTTTTTATCACACATATTGCAATTTCTTTGTATTATAAGTTTTCTCTTTCCAGGAAAACAAACGTAATTAAAATTGGTCAGTAACTTTGGGAGGAGATGCAGTTTGAATATGTAGCGAAGATAATTTTGAGACAGTACACCACGTTAGCAATCAGTGTCCTTCGTAATGTCTTATTTTTCTCACTTTTCCGTAACATTTCAGAACGCAAACATCACAACACCATAAAAAATACCCACAAACACCTCAAGCTTCGAAACACTACCGTACATTGCAGGAATTATCAGTCTTGGTAAGTTCTTATTTTCCCTTATATTTCCCCTCCATATTTTTACTAAGGAGGGACACGATAGCCAATAAGTGTTGATTGTTAATTATCCACCTGTTTACCTGTCTACCCACCTTGAGAGGCACCCTGCTTATTCATAACTCTTTCATCGCTGCCTGAGGGGAAGCGAGGGAAGAAGGTGGTTTCTCTGAGGCTTATTAGGTCATTCCCTTTGTTATTTATTCATTTCTATGTTTTATTTATTCATCTATCTACTTCATATGTGTTCCTTTTATCTATTTCTATCACTCATTTTTTTTTATTCCTTCTGCTGCTGTTACATCTCAAACATTACATAAAAAAACTCGTCTTATTCATGAAAATATAATGGTACCGTTAATATAAAACTAACATGGTTATAATTCTTTTTTTTTTCTCTCTCTCTCTTTCTTTAAAACGCTTGACATCATAAGACATTTCCAGCCACAGCAAAACATCTCAGTTATCAGATATATTAACAAGAACATATATATTTTTTTCTCATCCTCTCCTCTTCCTTTCATAAATTCATAGTTGATTTAAAACATTACAAGCCATAATAAACAAGACATATAAACAAAGCAAAGCCTATTAAACTCGAATACATTGCACTAACATATCTTTTTCTCCTCTTTTCTTAAACGCATGGTCGATATAAGACTTTTCGAGCCATAATAAACAAAACAAACTAATAAAACATACCCAGTGGTAATATTAACGCTAAAAAACTCAAATATATTACACTAACAGCCTTTTTTTTCTCTCTCTTTCTCTCCTCTCTTTCTTCTCTTATATAAAACATTTCAAGCCAAACTAAACACACCAAAACAAACCCAGTGGCACTAGTAATGTTAAAAGCTCAAATATATTACACTAACCCCCCCCCCCCACTTTTTTTTTTCTCCCCTTCACCCTTTCCTCTCGTAAGTGTCTCGTAGCGTGCCACCTTGCTGCCAGCTTTTGACGTGGCCCTTGACGTTTTCCCCCTCAGAGGCCCTCGTGTTCCCCTCAGAGGCTCGGCGCTGCGTGGGGATGCGGGGCCGGACAATGTGGCGGGTCCTTATTGCTGTTTAGTTTTCATTATTCCGCCGAGGAGACAAGAACGCAACGCTGGTTTTGTTCCGCGTCATTAAAAGTGAGTGTGAGTGAGGTTCTGGACACACACACACACACACACACACACATGCTAGTATATACAAAACACTGTATTTCATTTATTTTTTTGTCGTTGTTCTTCGTTATGATTATTAATTGTATACTTTTGATACTCTAGGTCTTCACTACAAGGAAAAGCAAGGATCATACAGGAAGAGGAAAGAAAAAAAAGCAGACAATATAGAAACAAGAAGAATAAAGCAAGAAAAAAAAGTAGAGAAACGAGAAATAAGCAGTATGGAAAACAGACAAGAAAGAAACAGAAATAGATATGGAAAATACAAAAAAAAAGTAAGAAAAATTAGCAACAAAAAAAGTCAGAAAAGTACACAAGAAAAACAAGAGAAAAGATAAAAAAAAATATAAGAAATAGAAGTTGAAAAATTTGCAAAAAAAAAAAAAAAAAAAAATTGAGAAGGAAAGAGAAACAGGTAAGGAGAACGTAGGCAAGATGGAAGGGAGGGAGAGAGGCGCCATAAGCCAGCCAGCGTGGAGATAAGACAAGGCAAGTTTATATCGCATCCTCGCCTTGTTAATTTACAGAATGCCTTAATGTCCTGTGTCCATTAACGCCTGCCTATTAAATCATGATTATCACACCTTCCTCAATTAATGTTCACGCTATTTCTCCGCACGCTACCTAACCTTCGCTCGAAACATGAATCTGGTACTTCTACTGGTAAAACACTTCGCTCTCTTCACCACCACGCAGAGACGGTTAGCCAGCCTCCCAAGAGTGTTTATACCTATCACCAATGCAGAATATTTGTTTGTTGGCCCAGAATCATGAAAACAACTATAAAAAAAAACTGCATTAGGCTTTACTAAGTCTTGTAAAACGCTTAGTAATCTTCACTATGACGCAGGAACGGTTAGCCAAGCTCCCAAGAGTGTTTATACCTATCACCAATGCAGATTATTTGTTTGTTGGACCAGAATCATGAAAACAACTATAAAGAAAAAAGAAAAAAAAACTGCATTAGGCTTTACTACGTCTTGTAAAACGCTTAGTAATCTTCACTATGACGCAGGAATGGTTAGCCAAGCTCCCAAGAGTGTTTATACTTATCACCAATGCAGAATATTTGTTTATTGGACCAGAATCATGAAAATAACCATAGAAAACTGCATTAGGCTTTATTACTTCTAAAACGCTTAGTAATCTTCACTATGACGCAGAAACGATTAGCCAAGCTCCCAAGAATGTTTTCCTTATTACTGATGCAAAATATTTGTTAAACTGGTATCAGAAACATGAAAATACCGTTGGAACACTGCATTACGCCTCAGGACTTCTTCTAAAACGCTTTATAATCTTCACTACTACGTAACCAGGTTCCCTAGAGTGTTTTTCTTATTAATGGTGCTAAATATTTATTAAAATTGCTAGAATCATAAAAAACTGCATTAGGCCTCGCTACTAAAATGCTTTATAATCTTCAGTTTGGCGTGGGTCGCGGCCGCCGGGCAGTCACTGCCCAGGGCCAGCCAACCGGCAGATGAGAGGCTGAGGTGGAGCACTTAGCAGGTACTTTCCTCGTGTTTTTATTCTTTTTCCTTTATTTCACCATTATTCCGTTTCCTTGTGACCTAAACTGACTGGCAGGGTGTAGAGAGCTTATTACAGGCCTAGGAGTGTATGTGTAGCTGTAGGGTAGATGTAATGGTGTTTATCTTTGTTAGTGGTCTGCTAAAGGCGGTTTGTGCTGGCGGGGAAAAGGCAAGCTGTGATTACACTAATAGTTAAATTAGTGTACGTAAGTTAGTGTATGTGTATGTAGTTGTAGTGTATTGCTAAGTGTAGCTGTAGTAGGGTGCGTAGTTTATAATTGTGTTAGTGGTCTGCTAAGGTGCTTGTTCTGGCGGGGACACGAGCGGGGATTACCAGTAGTTAAGTTATTATATCCACGTTGGTGTTATTTTAGTGGTTATTCTTGAACTGGTGGTGTATTTTGTGTTCTCCTATTGGTGTCTGGCGAGAGATATGTTAATATGGTAAGAAATAAGAGTTGTAATCACCGTATGTATGGGTGAATAGATTATTCGGGAACAACTATTCTATAATTCCTCTCTCTCTCTCTCTTGATCGTAATATTGTTATTGTTTGACTTCATATGATTTTTTTATTAGTCTTATGCATAGCTTATTAATAATACATTGTTTGGCAGTGCGTGTGGCGTGTGATAGGGTGGGTTTCTGCAAGCGGCGACCTACACGAGGCCCCTAACCTGCCTCGCCACGCATACCCCTTGTCCATGCCCCCACCGTCAGGCCTCCAGATGGCGTCCCCTGCAGTGTGGTGAGTGTTCTGTGTTTCCTCTAGTAATTTTTCTGTATTTCATTAATGATGTAGGCAAAATAAGGGCGAAAATGAAGGTAATAGCGATGATAGTATAAATAATGGAAATGGGAAGGTTCTATGCATGAATTAATTAGATGTTTTAGGAAATGGTTTTAAAATTGTATGTTTTTCTTTAGTTCCTCGAGCACCAGTCTCAATCACTAAACCCTTTTCTGGTAAACTTTGGAACTTCCTGTCTGCTTCTGTTTTTCCTCTACCCTGAGTTCACCTCCCTAGTGCAAGAGTTAACCAGTATCCTCAATCATTCATCCCTTTTTCTGGTAAACTCTGGAACACCCTGCATGCTTCTGTATTTCCAGCTTCCTATGACTTCAACCCTTTAAAGACGAAAGTTTCAAGACATGTATCCTCTAAAATTGATAACCCTTTTCACCTGGTGGACGGGCGCTCTTAGTGGGTCTTTTTTTCACAAATTTTAGTGACTCTTGGCTAGTGTCCCTCTTACATAAAAGAAAAAAAAATGAGGTTTGATCTGGGCATCACAAAAGGGCGGCTCCAATAATAAGGGTGTTGGGAGAATACGAGAGGTGTGAAGTTATTTTTGTTTGCTTAAAGAATCGCAGTTTTATTACACACTGCAGTCACGCCAAGAGCTGCTGTGGGTGCTTATTGAAATGTCTTGTGCTGTATTATTTATTTTGTTTTGACGAAAGCAAAGAACGTTATTTTTCTTGTGTGTGTGTGTGTGTGTGTGTGTGTGTGTGTGTGTGTGTGTGTGTGTGTGTGTGTAGCCTCTTTCCGTTTGATCGCAAAGTAACAATGGAAAATGCGCACTATTTTTGAGAGAGAGAGAGAGAGAGAGAGAGAGAGAGAGAGAGAGAGAGAGAGAGAGAGAGAGAGAGAGAGAGAGAGAGAGAGAGAGAGAGAGAGAGAGAGAGAGAGAGAGAGAGAGAGAGAGCATCAGTTAAGATCTTCATGTATATATTTTTTATTTCTTTCAGTTAATTCAGTAAATGCTTATCATTTTAGTTTATTTTTAATTGATTAATCTACAGTTGAAAAAAAAAAAACATACGTGGAGAGAGAGAGAGAGAGAGAGAGAGAGAGAGAGAGAGAGAGAGAGAGAGAGAGAACCAAATATCTCACCTGTGGGAATATTAATCAACAAACTTACCTGTTTTTTTCCTCCATTTACCTTTTCTTCTTTATTTTCTATTTTTATTAGTCTGTTTATCTCAATACCTTTTCCTTCACCGCCTTTGCTTAATTACCTTACCTAACATTGACGTCACTTGACCTTACCTTATCTAACCTAACTTTACCTAACCTAACCTTACCTAACCTAACCTTACCTAACCTTACCTAACCTAACCTAACCTAACCTAACCTTACCTAACCTAACCTTACCTAACCTAACCTAACCTAACCTAATCTAACCTTATCTAACCTAACCTTAACCTAACCTAACCTAACCTAACCTAACCTAACCTAACTTAACGTGACCTAACCTATGAAAATATCTGCTCTGTTTCCTCTTCCTATAGTTTTCTCCCTATCTCCCTTTCAAATTTACCACATTTTTTCCTCTTTCCCCTTTCCCACTACCATTTTTTCCCTCCCCCTCCCCTCTTTCTAATTCATGGGGTCCCTTCCTATCTCTCATTTTCCCTTCAAATCCCTTTCCTACATTTTTCTCTTCCTTTTTTCCTTTCCTACCACCATCTCCTCCCCCTACCCTCTTTCCTATCTTATTTTCCCTCTACCTCCTTTCCTACCTTCATTTCCCTCCCTTACCCCCTTTCCAACCCCATTTTCCTCCCCTCGTTCTTTCCTACCCATTTTTCCCTGCCCCCTCTTTCTAATTCATGGCGGTCTCCTTTCCTCGTGCTGTGAAATCTGCTCTTATTTTCATATCAGTGGGTCAGGATATAGGAGGGAGGAAGTGCTGCCGTGGCGTGTTCCTAGACTTCAGGCTGCATCTGTGTGTTCTCAAAAGGAAGCTATTTGCATTACCTCCTCCTCTTCCTCCTCCTCCTCCTCCTCTTCTTCTTCTTCTTCTTCTTCTTCTTCTTCTTCTTCTTCTTCTTCTTCTTCTTCTTCTTCTTCTTCTTCTTCTTCTTCTTCTTCTTCTTCTTCTTCTTCTTCTTCTTCTTCCTTGGCTTCTTTCTGCATTCTACTGCCCTCTCCTCCTTCTACTCCTCCTCTTCATCATCATCATCATCATCATCATCATCATCATCATCATCATCTCTTCCTTTTCTTCCTTCTCATCTTCCTTTTCGTTGTGGATCTTCTCGTCTTCCTCGTCCGGTTTTCTTTGCCTTGTAATGTCTCTTCTTGTTCTTGTTCTTGTTCTTGTTCTTCTTGTTCTTGTTCTTCTTCTTTTCCTTCTTCTTTTCCTCCTCCTCCTCCTCCTCCTCCTCCTCCTCCTCCTCCTCCTCGTGCCAAATCGAATAGGTAAAACTAAAAACGTATTCTCTTATTACTGTTTATCTCTCTGATTCATCCCTGATGCGTACTGGCGTGTGTGTGTGTGTGTGTGTGTGTGCTTAGGTATATTGGATTGGGGAAAAAAGTAGATCAAAGGAAAATAGAACGAGGGGAATAAAGTAAGTAATTAAAGATAAAGTAACGTGTGTGTATGTGTGTGTGTGTGTGTGTGTGTGTGTGTGTGTGTGTGTGTGTGTGTGTGTGTGTGTGGACAATGAGGGCGAGCCGAGAAGGCCATTCATGAGATGAGACTACTGATGCTGAGAGAACCACGAGGGAGAACCACAGGGGATGAACCACAAGGGAGTTGAACCACAGGAGATGAACCGAAGAGATGAACCAGGAGGTGAACCAGGGGGATGAACCAGTGGGGTATACAAGAACCAAGGGGGGAGGGTTATACCAGAGGGGTGAACCAGGGAGTGTGAACCAAGGGATAAACCAAGGGGGTGAACCAGTAGGGGGGGGTGAACCAGGGGCAGCAGTCATTACGGGTGAACCATAAGTCGGCGGGGGTGTCAACGCGGGATGTGGGAGCTTCGTGCCGCTGCCATCGCCACGGACCAGTTAGCGGCAGGTGCCAGCGCCGCCCCCGCCCCCTCCCTCTACTACTCCTCCTTCTGTCCCTCCTACCAGCTTCCCTCTCCGCTTCCCGGCCGCCGCTCAGCTCCCCGGCGGCCTCCAGTAGTCATATGTACTCCAGCTGTACTGCAGCCGTCTAGGGGCGTGAGTGTAGCACAAGCCATTTACTTCAACATTAGGAAAAGAGAGTTTATTACAGTTCTCCCGGCGGCGCTGGCGCGTTGAGTCGGCCCGGCCATGCGCATTGTGATGTGATATTGTTATTTATGGCGGGAGCTTCAGTGCGCGTCTAGCCGCCGGCCGAGCCACACGACCCTCGCTGCCAGGTCAGTCCGGCACGTTTTCTCGCATGTTCCTCTCACCCTCGCGCGCCGCACCTCGACCCAGGCGCTGATGTATGAACACTTTCCCTCTCCAGCCCTCTGTTGGGGTACCGATGTTCACCTGTCACCTTTTTCTGTACTTTTGATGGAGGAATGCGGGACTTGGTTCGAGTTTGTTGGGTTCCGAAACTCGTTGTCAACTTTCTGGTGTGTTGTTGTTGTTGTGCGTATGCGTGTGTGTGTGTGTGCGTTTGTGTGTGTGTGTGAGTGCGCGGACCACGCTTCCGCCGCTGTTGCTCCGACTTGTCACGTTGTTGATGATGATAATGATGACAATGATGCTTGCCGTGTGTCCAGACCCTTCATCAGCCTCGCATCATTCCAGACCTTCACTCTCCCTGCCCCGCTACTTGTTTACTGCCTCGCTTCCCTCGTGCCTCTCTCGTGCCCTCCCTCGTGTCCCTCCATGTCGCTGCAAACACCCTCGCCCCGCACACGCACCCACACCTGTCCTCTGCCATACAACTCTAACCACCTCGATGAGAGACAAACTTGACACGCTTCCCCAGAGTGAGCCAGCCACGCCTCGCCCCAGCACCGGAGGAGGGCCGCACGCTGGGGGCGCCGCCGAGGGAGCGCGAGGAGAGGAGAGGAGGCGAGGTGGCGCTGATCCCTCTCTCTCCCTCCCGTCACACTTGCACGTTGCTTACTGTATTGGGTCAGTGGAACAGGCAATGCGGAGGCTGTATCGCGCCCGCCGACCCGTCTCTCCCGTCTCTCTGTCGCGGGGTGAGCGGCGGAGGCCCGGAGTGACGGCGGCGGCGGTTTGGGACGCTGCGATGTCGGGATGTCGGGGTGTCTCGCAGCGGCCGAGGGGACCTGTATATGTAGCGGGGTTATTTGCCGGGTTTTACTGGGGTTGTATTGAGTTATTGATGCTGATGCGATAGGCGGCCCTGACTGACTGACTGACTGGCTGGTTTCACTGACGGGACCTTATCTTATTCTCACGTTTCGGCCTCGTCTCTACTTCTGACAGGGTATAGCGGAGGTTTTCAAGGGTGCTTTTAGGGTTCTAGTGATAGGCTAAGAAGGTGCGGCATCACTGACGGTACACATGAAAACCAAACAGATTATACCGTGGCCTTTGAAAATACGACGAGAGAACAAAGCGGCAACGCAGACTTGACGAAACGTGACTTAACCTTACCTGACTCACTAACTACTAACCTAACTTAACTCAGCCTAACAGCAGTACAGCGCAGCGCAGCACTCACCTTCTACTCATGAATACTGCAGGGCGGGGCGGGCCAGCACTCACCCGCCGGTACTTGGTGTTGTTACCTCCGCGGCTGACATTCACTCCCTCCTCCCACGTCAAAGTTTTATGGTCACGCAATCTTAAAATTTAAATCTCCTGTCTTAGGTTACAATTCGGGTCTTGGTGAAATGTCTCTACCATCACCACCACCACTATCATCACCACCAGTGCCATCACCACCGCTACCACCCCGTTCACTAGCGCCGTACACGAAGCTACACGGGTCCAGAATAGCGATGGTGAGGCTGAGCGGCGGGAACGGAGCGGCGGGAGCGGGGATTGCTTACCGCTGTTCCGACATGTCACATCTCAAACTTCACCCGCTGGAGTTAAACACGGATGATTTCAAACTTACCGTGGATCTTTGGTTAAACTAGTTATGTGTGTGTGTGTGTGTGTGTTCTGCAGTCTCACGCGTTCACTCCTACGGGCGAGGCAGCAGAAGGCGCGGACAATGATGAGTAACAATGTGTAAGGTTATCACTACAAGCAGCACCGCTAACCTACCGTATTGCATTTCACTGCGTCTATTAATCAGTCTTGCCCTCTCCAGTCCAGGGAATTTTGGAAGGAAGTTAGTGTTTGGTTTGAAATAACGATAACTCATTGAATATTTTACACTAAGGGAAGTGAGGAAATACTGACAGACTAAGGGAAGTGAAGAAATATTGACCTGCATGTGTGGCTGAGAGAATACTGAGATTTGAAAGGGAACTTGTTTTGTGTGTGTGGGGTGTAGGGGGTGGGGGTGGTTTAAATGACAATAGCTAAATGACAGTTACTCAAACCCAGTGGGAGGACAGTGATGAAATAACGTAACCGCGATACTTGTGGTGCGGTAATAGTAGTAGCAGCAGTAGTAGTAGTAGTAGTAGCGGTAGTAGTGGTGGTGGTGGTAGTAGTAATAGTGCAATACAGTGAACGGAGAATGAGAACAAACGAAAGATAAAAGGTGGTGGTGGTGGTGGTGGTGGTAATAGTACAACAGTGAACGGAGAATGAAAACAAACCAGAGATAAGACGCAAAAAAATTCTAATAACCATGAATTACAATTTCTAAAACCCTACTTAAACTCATACCACACCCATATAGTGAGCGTGGGCGTGGGGGCGTGCGTGGGCGGGCGATAGGCAGGGATAGGCGGGGGATGAAGTGGCGTGTGTGCGGGTGTGTATGTGTGTGTGTGTGTGCGGGCCGGTACCTCTCCGCTCGCCACCCTCCGCCTCTCACTGCGCTGTGTTGTTGTGTTGAGTCACTTTCCTGAATGCCGCTACTGGGTCCCCTCTCCTCCTCCTCCTCCTCCTCCTCCTCCTCCTCCTCCTCGTCCGCCACGCCTCGTAATCTGTGCGGGGCGGCGGCGTGACTAATGTTGCCTCGTATCGCAATATATTTACTCGGTGAACCGCGGAGTCAACTCTTCCTACATTAAGTTATTCACCTTCTCAAAACTGTGACGCTCTTCTTCTTCTTCTTCTTCTTCTTCTTCTGATTCTTCTTCTGATTCTTCTTCGGATTCTTCTTATTCTGTTTCTCCAGTTTTTCGAAGGTATTGTTTTGTTTATCTTTTTCTTTCATCTCTTCCTCATGTTTTTAAGTTTTCAGTGGTTAATTTTCTTCCTCTCCTCCTTCTTCTCTTCTTGTTCTTCCATTATATCCTTGGTCTGTTTCCTCCTGTTTCTCCTATCATCGTTATCGTATTTTACTAACCGTATTCTTCCTCCTTGTCTTCTTGTTCTTCTATTTGCTTCTACAAAATCTCTGAGACCTTGCTTTGTTATCAGTTCTCCTTCTTTACCTTTCTCTTCTTGTTCTTGTTCATCTCCTCTATCCGCTTGTACAAAATTTCAGAGCCCTTGTGTTATGTCTTCTTTATCATTGTTATCTTCTTCATTAACTTCTACAGATTTTCTATGCCGATATCTTTACATTTTCCTTCTTGTTCTGCCTCCTCTTGTTCTTGTTCGTACTCTCCCTCCTTCTCCTCCTTACGCCACTGAAGATTATGGTGACGGCGACGGTGGTGTGACGGTGGCGGCGGCGACGGTGGAGTGACACGTTAATGATTCCAAATAAAATAAAATAAAAGAAGAAGAAGAAAAAAAAAAGAAAGAAGCAACACCATCCTAGATCCGGGTTATGGAAAAGCGAACGAGCGGTACTGGAGCGCCGGCCGGTACTGGAAAAAAATCGCTCATTAATTACCAACCCGGACTGTCCAGTTAATCCTTTTTACAAACCAACGGATTAACGAGTGTAAACCCTGGGGAAGCCGTGCTGAACCTCCGCCCGCCTCGCTGCCTTGCTGTGTGTGTGTGTGTGTGTGTGTTGTGAGGGTTTGTTAGATTGGGTTAGGTTGTGTTGGGTTAGGTTAGTTTAAGTTAGATTAGGTTAGGTTAGGTTATCAGTTTTCTAATTTTTTTTTTCTTTTTTATTGTTGGGTTAAGTTACGGTGGGCTGTATTATGTTATGTTATGTTACGTTTGGTTTGGTTGAGTTTAGGTTTGTTTGGGTTTAGGTTGAGTGAGGTAAAGTTGGATTAGGTTTTCAGTTTTCCTATTGTTTATTGTTGGGTTAGGTTAGGTTGCGTTAGGTGAAGGTAGATTAAATTTTCAGTTTCCTTATCGTTTATTGTTAGGTTGTGTTCAGTTAGGTGAAGTGTGATTAAATCTGCGCTGTGTTCTTATCGTTTACTGTTTAATTTCCCTTTTTTTTCTGTCCTTTTCATCTTTTTTCAGAATTTATTGTTAGATTAGGTTAAAGTATGCCATGTTAACCCTTTCATTGCCTTTTTTATTGTAGTGTTTACTGTTTGGTCTCCATCTATTGTCTCCAACACCGTGGTTTGTTTGTTAGGTTAGGGTCAGGTTGTGCTAAGATAGATTCAGCTTAGTTAATCACGTCTATTTTTGTGTTTATTATTGAATCACCATTTGTTTCTCTGACTTGCACCGTTTTCTGTTATTTATTTATTTATTTATTTATTTATTAATTTTTTATAGTTTATCGTCACCTTACGTTATCCGGAATGTTATGTTAGGTCAAGTTACGTGCGGTGAGACTAAAACACATTACCATAATTGCTTAAGTACTGTATGTCGTTATTAGCTTTACCACACCAACACCACACCACACCAAGCCTCGACCATCAACACATACAAGATTAGGTTAGGTTACTGTTGAAAGACCAACATTGCACACACCACGCCACACCACGCCGCCCGTCCTCTGTTCCCGCCGCCCAAGTAACAGCCACCACCGCCGCGCCCCCTCCGCCGCCGCCGCCGCTGGAAATCGCTGAGGTTCCCAAAATAAGGGGCAGTGTCTGGTTGGCCCCGCGTCCTGTGAACCTTTGTAGTTGAACCGGCGCCAAATGGAGCTAATTTGTCTGTATTCGTTGTGTACTACGTTGCCTTTTGTTCTGCTTGTGTCTGTTAACTGGGAACGTCACTCCGCCTTGCTCTCTGTGTCTTTGTTTACATTCTGTGGTGTCTGTGTCTTTGGTTCATTACTGTATTTATTTAGTCTTTAAGTTTCCTCTCTCTTCTCCTCTCTTTCTGTTTCTTCTCCACTCTTTTCTCTCTTTCTGTCCTTGTTTACTGTCTATGTGTCTGTCTCCTCTTTAGAAACATCACAGTTATCGTTGTTTTTCTTCTATGTCTTCTCTCTCTCTTCTCTTCTCCTTTGAAACATAAGGTACTCACTGTCTCCTCTCCTTCTCTCTTTGTTTACCTTCTGTGTGTCTGTGTCTCTTCTTTGGTACATCACAATTGTCTTTATTTATCTTCTATGTCTTCTTTCTCTTCTCTTCTCACTCAAAATTTCATGTTTCTCTCTCCTCTCTCTTTGTTTACTTTCTGTGCGTCTGTGTCTCTTTGGTACATCACAATTATCTCTTTATCTTTATTTATCTTCTACTTCTCTCTATTCTCTTCTCTATCAAAACGTCACGACTGTCTTTCTTCTTTCTCTCTTTGTTTACCTTCTGTGCGCCTGTGTCTCTTCTCCCTTTGAACATCACCACTTCCTCTATTTACTGTCTACGTTTCTCCTCTGTCTCTTCTCCTCTTCATCTAAACTCATCTACTCTTTCTGTTTCTATGTACTTTCTGTGTCGTCTTTGCCTCTTCTCTTCTCCCTCTTATCAGTACTTCGTGTCTTTTACTCTCTCTCTTCTTTCCCTTCTCTTCTCTCTTGAAATGTTACTTTATCTACTCTGTCTCTTTATTTACGTTGTCTCTCTTTTTCTCTTTTCTGTCTTCTTCTGTATTTCGTTTTTTATGTTTCTCGTTATTCTCATTTATTTGTCTTTCTACTCTTTTTTTTTGGCTTTCTTGTGTCTTTATTCTTTTCTCATTTCTCTTTTCATACTCGTCCTCCATTTTTTTTCTCTCTTTCTCCCTCCATTACTCTTTGCTCCTTCTCTTTCTCTCCTCTTCTACTTTCTTCTATGCCTTCTATTTCGTTCTTGCTGTGTATCTGTGTTCATTTATTCATTTGTTATCTCTTTCTTTCGTCACTCTCCTCTTCCTTCTCTTTGCCTCGTTCTCTCTGTATTTCTCTTTAACTCTTCTAATTCCTTCATTTACTCTACTCTCCTTTGCTTCTTTCTCTCCTTTATTCTTCCTGTTTCCTTTTTTCGCTTTTATCTTAGTCTCTTGTATTCTCTAGTCCTGATTATCACCTTTTCTCTACTATCTCCTCCTCATGTTTCTGTTATTCTATTTTCTCTCATCTCCTTCATTTACTGTTCTCCCGTCTCTAATTATTAATTTCTCTATCTTCCTCTTAGTCTCTTGTATTCTCTCTAGTCTTGATTATCACCTTCTCTCTCTCTCTGTCTGTGTTTCTCTCAATTATCTCCCTCTCATTTCTGTTATTCCATTTTCTCTCTCTTCTTCATTTATTGTATCTATCTTCCGTCTCTCAAATTATTAACTTCTCTGCCCTCCGCTTAGTCTCTTGTGTTCTCTCTTGATTATTACCTTCTTTCTCTCTTTACAGTTTCTCTTATTCTCTGTTATCTCTTCTCCCTCATTTATTGCATGTATCTCCCGTCTCTCTCTAATTATTGACTTCTCTATCTTCCTCTTAGTCTCTTGTATTCTCTCTAGTCCTGATTATCACCTCTCTACTGTCTCCTTTTGTCTGTTATTCCCTTTTCTCTCTTCTCCTTCATTTATTGCATGTATCTCCCGTCTCTCTAATTATTGACTTCTCTCTCTTCCCTCCTGTTCTGCTGTGGTCATTATTTCCTGCAGGTTTTCCATTATTTTTTCCCCCGAGATGTGACACCAACAAGTCTGTAATTTGTGTTGTTTATTTTTTTCCCCCCTGAAGTTATTAATACCAATTATAGAGAAGATGGCAGTGGGAGTGGGTGGTGGGTTAGCATTGTCTTGTTGCTGGAGTACTTGTTATAACTCGTATTAGTTCTCCTCCTCCTCTCCTTGTTCTTGTTCTTGTTCTTCTTTCTCCTCTTCCTCCGACTTACCTGCGTGTAATTTACCTGTGAAATGAATACACAGATGCACAACAGTGGAATTTGTGTATAATTTAGTATATTAGATGTGTTTTTGTTGTCGCTTTTTTTTCATGTTTTTTTTTTTGTTTGATTTGTGGTGGTGGTGGTGGTGGTAATGGTAGTAGTAGTATTAGTATTAGTAGTAGTAGTAGTAGTAGTAGCTGTGTGTGTGTGTGTGTGTGTGTGTGTGTGTGTGTGTGTGTGTGTGTGTGTGTGTGTGTGTGTGTGTGTGTGTGTGTGTGTGTGTAGGGAGCGCTGCCCCCTTTGTATTGATGGCCCTCCTTCCCTTTATCGAGTTAATGTGATACTTTAATACATTTATTTCTCCCCCCTCCCAGCTCCTCTCCTCTCCCTCTTCTCTTTCTCTTTCTCTTCCTTTCTCTTTCGCTTCACATTGTCTTGATTTGGTCTCCTCTCTGTGGGTGTGTTTCGGTTTCCCTTCTCACGATTCTTCTTTTCTTTCTCTGCTTCTTGCTCTTCTTAGTCTGGTATGGGTTCATCTTTCCTCTTCTTTGTTTCTCTTCTATATATTCTTCGTCTTCTCTTCCTCGTGTCGGTGTATCTCTTTCTCTTCTGTGTTGGTGAATCTTCTTTTCTCCTCTTTTGTTCTCTCTCCTCATATTCTCTTTCTCTCCTCTCGTTCTGTCGTCTCTTACTTAGCCGTGTCGATCTCTTCTCTCATGACGGCGTGAGTTGACCTCCTCTTGTTTGTCGTGTAGAGGAGCAGTTGTGTCTGTGGTCGTCACCTGCCACGCCTCACCTGTGCACTTGGTGGTACAGACGCCAGGTACACGCACCTCCACCACTCCCCTGCCGCACCCACACCTGTCAGTACCCCGGCGGTGCAAAGACTCGGCGGGAGCATTGTAATTTTTTTTTTTTGTAGCGTGGACAGAAATACCTGGAAGAGATGCATGATAAAAACAGGAAAGAGAGAGTATAGCAGTGCAAATGATCCCCGTCAGTATCGCCAGGAGTGGCTGGTGTTGTGTTGCTTAGACAAACACTGTTATCGCGCCCTCCCCCCGGCGCTGCCTCCCTCCGGCGGCACCATCAACGGCAGCTTGGCGGCGCTGTGCACGCTGGCGAGCTGCTGCTGCTGCTGCTGCTGCTGCCGCCGCCACACAGTGCACACCGGCGATAACAGCACGTGGCTATTTTGGGTGTTAGCTGTCGCCGTGCGTGTATCGCCGGCATATAACATAATGGCTGTTGACTCCGCTCGCTGCTGTTATCTGCTGCTACAAAGCGAGGCGGCGGCGGCGGCGGCGGTGCTGGTGGCGGCGGCGGCGGCTGTGGCGGCGGTGGCGGCGGTGGTGTCGGAATGGGCGCCGGCGGTGTTGCGGGCTGGCGCGCCGTAAAAGTGTTCCAGAGAGCGGCAGTGTTTCTGACAGCGGCGGACTTTTGTTATGAATAGCGGCGGCGTGGCCGTTCCTCTCGCCGCGGTGCAGGGGCGCCCGCTCATTGCCCGCGTCCCAGCCTGCCCCTGAGGAGGCCCTGACGAGGTGCCCGCTGCTCGGCCAGGCGGGGGTGACGCTGGCAGGCCCCCGCGGCACGTGTGTGACGCCGCGGTGACGGGCGGCAGCACAGTGCGACAGTGACGGTGGCGGCGCAGCGTCACCGTGCCGATCCTCCGCCGACACTCAGCGCGGCGCCCTCGCGGCAGCTGTGCCGGCGACGCGAGTGCCTCCCGGCGTGCCTGCAGCGTGGCCGTGACGCCGTGACGCCCAGACCCTGCCGGGGACAGAGGTGACGCTCACAGCAGGATGTGACGGCCGTCCAGGGCAGCCTGCCAATTTTAGTTGAGCATAACAACTGAAACTCGGTGGCGGGGCGTCCAGGCCAGGCTGAGGGCGCGGCGTGGCGGTGCGTCGCCCGCACTGTGTGCTGGAGGCGGCGGTGACGGCGGTGGCGGCGGTGACGGGCGGGAAACAGACAGAAAGTGAGGGAGTGGAAGAAATAAGGTGAGAGAAGCTGAGGAAACCTTAACAACACGTGAAATTACAGACATTATTATTATTATTATTATTATTATTATTATTATTATTATTATTATTATTATTATTATTATTATTATCATGGGAGAGGAGGACTTTACCGTCGCGCCGTTCTTGGAAGTCACCGCCGCTCCCCTCGGGTCCTGAAACTGGTCTTGCTGCACGGCCTGTCCGCGGCGGGGAGTGCGGGCGGCTGGCAGGCGACACTCGCTAAGGTTGAGGCGGCGGTGAGGACAACAAGGCTGCAGTGTGTGAAACTGGCGGAAAGCGAAGCGAGATGAAGAATAAACAGGAAAATTGAAATAACGGTGAAGAAATGAGGAAGATGAGGCTGAGCATGAGAAGATGTTTGTAGTGACGCAGGTAGTGAAAGAGATACAAAATTCAGATGCTTAAATTAGTGCAGGTGTGCTAGTGAGATGAGAATGAATTAGCGGTGAGGCTGAGATGAGGCAGGTGGGGGAACAAGACGGAGGTGAGGGTGGTTGTGAGGTCCGAGGCTGTGGAATGTGAGGTGCAGGATTGAAGTGCTAACATGTAGCAGATCATGGCGGTGAGATGAAAGTGAGGCTGTGGAGATGAAGTGGAGGTCAGGTGCTGTTAAGTTAGGTTAGGTTAGATTTGGTTAGGTTAAGTTAAGGTTAGGTTAAGTTAGGTTAGGCCAGATGCTGTTAAAATTTTCTTCTATCTTTATGTTATAGACCTCTGCGTTAAGATATTTGTTAGCCACATCACCACGCACCACACACCACACCACACCAGATCACCACACACCACCTCACACACCACCACACATACACCACCACCACCACCACACGCCACCACACCACTATACATGCTCCGCCCACCTCACCCCCACCCCCCCAGACGTCCCCAGGTAGTTAAGGGAATTGTATTAATCCATAGAATCGGCTGGAGAGAGAGAGAGAGAGAGAGAGAGAGAGAGAGAGAGAGAGAGAGAGAGAGAGAGAGAGAGAGAGAGAGAGATGCACGTCCCCTTTCTCCTCTTCTACTTCTTCCTCTTTCTTTTCCGATATCTTTTTCTCTTCCTTTTTCGTCTCTTCTTTGTCTTCCTCTTCCTCTCTCTCTTTTCTCCCATTCCTTTCTCCTATATTCTTTAACTTCTTCCTTTTATTCCTGTTTATTTATTTCTTTCATTCCCTTTTCATTTTTACATCCAATTTTTCTCTCCCTTCCCTTTTTCTTCCATCTCCTATTCCCTCCTTTTCCCTCCCATTTCTCCCTTCCACCACCATACCTCCACTCCTCCCTTCCCATCATCCCTCCCTTTGTCCCTTTCCTTCTATCTCCTTCCATTTCTCCCTCCCGTCACCTCTTCAAACCGTTTACCGTGACAGGTAGAGAGAAAGACACCATCCCTTCGCTTCCCATCTCCCCTTCGGTCCTTTCCCTTCCCTAGCGGACGTGTGAGAGCTGGCTAAGGTTTTTTTTTGGGCGTAAACTGCTTACCTGTTCGCTTCTCTCTGGTTTAGCGTTTGGCAATACAAATAACTACAATACAATAATAAAAGCAGTGATCGTGCGTGTTGGGAAGACTGATCTAGTATTGTGGGTTTAAATGGTGCTTAAGAGAGGGTGACTGGAGGGTTGTACAGGTGAGCTGGTTATCTGGGACACCTGTGATGCTATGTTGAGTTACCTGTTCTGAGTACCGCGTGTGTTTGTGGTTATCGGTTTGTGTTTTGTGTGTTTTTTTCGTGATTTTTGTTTTTGTTTTTTTTTTGCTTTTTTTATTGGGGTTTAAAACAAGTGATTTTCAGGTTAATTAGGATATCTGGGTGTGTTTGTCTGTTTGTTTTCGTTGTTTTTTTTGTGTTTTTCTTTTGTTTATCGTTCTTTTATTGTTTGGGGATTAAACAGGTGATTTAAGGGTTAGTTAGGTTACCTGTGATGGATACCTGGTGTGTTTGTGCTTACCTGTTTGTTCTTCGTTGTTTTTTATTTATTATTTTTTTTTGGTGGGAGAGTTAGACAGGTGATTCTCAAAGTTAATTGGTTTACCTGTTTAAGATACCTGTGATACCTATGATAATAATACAAGAGGAAGAAGAAAGGAATGATTTTAAGAAGAAAAAGCGCTGCAGTATCGTTGTCATATGGCGAGAAGAAGAAAAAAAGAAAAAAAAAAAAAAACGCACGAAAAAAAAAAAGAACGAGGAAAGAAGAGAAGAGAAAATGATGATGATAAGTAACACACACACACACACACACACACACACACACACACACACACACACACACACACACACACACACACACACACACACACACACACACACACACACACACACACACACACACACACACACACACACACACACACACACACACACACACACATAAATAAAGACAAATATTAAGAAAACAAATATTAAAACAAGAGCCAATAAAGAGAAGGACAAATAACTTTCACTCTTCTTCTGCTTGTTATTAAAGAACAAAATTTTTACTCCTTGATGAATCCAACCTTTCTATTTGTTTGCGTTAAATGAGGCGACATTTTTCCTTCTTAGAGAGCTGGAGTAGGCCTAAGAGGAGGAGGAGGAGGAGGAGGAGGAGGAGGAGGAGGAGGAGGAGGAGGAGGAGGAGGAGGAGGAGGAGGAGGAGGAGGAGGAGCACCTGTCCCATTCCCTTCAACCACTTTCTAGACACGAATTTTATTTTCCCTTTTCTAATTGAATTTTTTTTTTAAATCTTCGTTCACAGTTTTATTATTATTATTATTATTATTATTATTATTATTATTAATATTATTATTATTATTATTATTATTATTATTATTATTATTATTATTATTATTGTTGTTGTTGTTGTTGTTGTTGGCGCTAGTTTATTTTCCTTTCTTTTCTTCCTTCCTTCCTTCCTTCCTTCCTTCCTTCATCTTCATCTTCATCTTCATTTTCATAATCAGCATCATCTTCATCTTGTTCTTCCTGTTCTTCATCTTCATACTATTCCCACCACCACCACCACCACCACCACCACCACCACCACCACCACCACCACCACCACCACCACCACCACTGCTGTTGTTGTTGTTGTAATTGGCTGCAATATTAAGGTTGTTATGCTTCTCAGGACAGCATTGTGTTGCTCTTGTGTGTTTGTGTTGTGTTGAGGCCACAGCTGTGTTGCATTGTGAAGGCAAGACGCTGTGTGTGTGTGTGTGTGTGTGTGTGTGTGTGTGTGTGTGTGTGTGTGTGTGTGTGTGTGTGTGTGTGTGTGTGTCTCAGGATAATAATGGCGTTACCTGTGTTACCTGTGGCCTTTGAATCGTACAGGTGTGGCCAGGTAAAGACAGTGTGTGTGTGTGTGTGTGTGTGTGTGTGTGTGTGTGTGTGTGTGTGTGTGTGTGTGTGTGTGTGTGTGTGTGTGTGTGTGTGTGTGTGTGTAGATAGATGTAAGGATAGATGAACGGATTAATCTCTCTCTCTCTCTCTCTCTCTCTCTCTCTCTCTCTCTCTCTCTCTCTCTCTCTCTCTCTCTCTCTCTCTCTCTCTCTCTCTCTCTCTCTCTCTCTCTCTCTCTCTCTCTCGGGATCGTCTTAAAGCTGCGAATGAAGACGATTTTAATTGGTGGGTCTTTTTTTTGTGGAGAAGGAGGAGGCGCCTGCAAGATGGCGGACTAGCGGGGGCGGGGGGAAGGGGCGGAGAGAGAGAGAGAGAGAGAGAGAGAGAGAGAGAGAGAGAGAGAGAGAGAGAGAGAGAGAGAGAGAGAGAGCGAGCACTTATACTACCGCTACTATTTTTCCATCATCCTTATTACCGTTTTCTTTCTTTTTTCTTCTTCTTCTTCTTCTTCTTCTTCTTCTTCTTCTTCTTCTTCTTCTTCTTCTTCTTCTTCTTCTTCTTCTTCTTCTTCTTCTTCTTCTTTCCTCCTCCTCCTCCTCCTCCTCCTCCTCCTCCTCCTCCTCCTCCTCCTCCTCCTCCTCCTCCTCCTCCTCCTTCTTCTTACTTACGCTAACTTCTCCTTTCATGAGTGTCGCCATAAACGTGTCAGGAGGAGGAGGAGGAGGAGGAGGAGGAGGAGGAGGAGGAGGAGGAGGAGGAGGAGACATAACTCCCCCTTTCTCTCCCTTTTCTTCCCCTCTCACCCCTCTCCTCTCCCATACCCTCTTATCTTTGCCTCTCTCTCCCCTCTTTCGTCTCTCTCTCTCTCTCTCTCTCTCTCTCTCTCTCTCTCTCTCTCTCTCTCTCTCTCTCTCTCTCTCTCTCTCTCTCTCTCTCTCTCTCTCTCTCTCTCTCTCTCTCTCTCTCTCTCTCTCTCCTACTTTGCTGACAACAAAATACTTATCTCTCTGTCCCTCTCCTCCTCCTCCTCCTCCTCCTCCTCCTCCTCCTACAGTTAACATGTATACTTTGGTGTGTCAACTTGGCTTTTCTCCAGAGGGCGTGGTCGCTAACTTCCCTCCTCCTCCTCCTCCTCCTCCTCCTCCTCCTCCGCGAACCCAACCTGGTGGCCTTCCAACAGCTCGGGGTGAAAATTAAAGGCTCACCGCCACAAAACACAGTCATTGGCGCCATATTTTATTATACACTCCCTTTGTAATAGATTCTGTGATGCATCGCTGGGGTGTGAGGCTGTGAGACATCCTCCTCCCCCTCCTCCTCCTCCTCTTCTTCGTCCTTCTCCTCTTGTTGTTGTTGTTGTTGCCTCCTCCTCCTCTTCGTCCTTCTCCTCTTGTTGTTGTTGTTCTTCTTCCTCCTGCTCTTCCTCTTGCTTTTCATCCTCCTCCTTCTCTTCCTCCTCTTGCGTTTCATCCTCCTCCTTCTCTTCCTCTTCCGTTTTCCTCTTTTTCGTGCATTTTTGTCTTGTCTTGTTTTCTGTCTTCTCTTGTCTTCTTCCTCTTCCTTTTTCTCCTCCTCCTCCTCCTCCTTTTCCTTCTTCTCTTGGTCTCTTGTCTTCTTGTTTTCTTGTTTTTCGTTTCTTTCTCTTGTTGTCTCCTTCCTCTTCTTTCTCCTCCTCCCTCCTCCTCCTCCTTTTGTTTTTTTCTTGTTCCTCTTCTGCGCCTCCTGCCTGCTTTTTATCTTGTATTCCTCCTCCACCTCCACTCCTCCTCCTCCTCCTTCTCCTCCTTCTCCTTCCTTATTAACCCTTCCCTCCTTCACTTTCCTGAATCTGTCTACCTGTGTTTACCTGTATGCCAAAATAACTAGTAATGTTGCGGAGAGAAAGAAGAAAGAAAAAAAAAGACTTAAAGAAGAAACCATCATTCACTTCTATTTTGTCTGTGTTTACCTGTGAAGATGGTTATTAATATTCTAGTTTTGCGTACAGAGAGAAAAAAATATAATAGAAAACAAAAGGAATCTTCCATAAAAGACATTATTTAGCTCCTTACTGTTCTATCTACCTGTCTGTTTACCTGTCGACATAATTACTAATATTGTGGTTTTGCCTTCGGAGAGAGAGAGAAAAAAAGATTAAAAATAAGAACCTTGCGTAAGAGACATCAAATTCCTGTCTACCTGTCTGTTTTTACCTGTGAAAATAATGGCTTTACCTGTCGAACTAATTACTAATATTATGGTTTTTGCCTTCAGAGAGAAAAAAACGAATAGAAAATAAGACAAAAGTTGCATAAGAGACATCAGATCCCTAACCATTCTACCTACCTGTTTGTTTACCTGTGAAAATGATTACTAATATCCTGGATTTTGCTTTGAGAGAAGAAAAAGAAAAAAATTGGACAAAAAATCAGATAAAAACGTGCATAACAGAGACACTACCAACAGTTGTGATTAATTTAGCATTCCATCCTGGTCTGGGCTGAGTCAATATTAATTCTAACATCTTGTACAGGCTGGGAGGAAGTGATTAAATATTCCCGGGAGATATTTTACATTAATGATGCTACGGCGGGAGGGAGGGGAAGTGGTGGTGGTGGTGGTGGTGGGAATGAGGGATTGAGATAGGGAAGGTTAGATGGAAGAAAGGAAGAAAGAGGAGGAAAGGAATGAGGGAGAGAGAAAAATGAAGAGGTAAGGAGATAAGAGGGAAGGGGATAAAGGAGAAAAGGAGAAGAAAGGTGAGGAGAGACAGGGAGAGAAAGGATTATATAAAAGCGATTAGTTAAATAAATAAACGGATAAGTATACAAATAAAAAAGGGAATAAGAGAATAGGAATTTGTTTACTTGTATGTACCTTCAACTAAATTAACGAAAAAATTGCAACTAAATAAATTAATAAATATGCTTGCCAGAAAATAAAGATATGAAGATGAAGGAAATAAAAAAAAAGGAGGATGAAAGAGAAGAAAAGAGCAAAGAAAAGCGAAGAAAGAACAAGATAATAATAAGGATGATCAGAAAAAAAAGAAACAAACAAAAGAAGAATAAGAAGAATAAAAAAGGAAAAAAAAGAAGACAAAACAGAATAAAGAGGAGGATAAGGAAGATAAGTGAAGAAAAAAAGACAAAAGAGAATAAAAGAAAATAAAGAATAAGGTCAATAAAAACACAAAAGAGAGTAAAGAGGAGGATAAAAGCGAAGAAAAAAAATACTGCTTTACCTGTTAGCCGCAGCTCACCTATGCATCATTCCGTGATCACCTGTGTTACCTGTGCTAGTTCCTGTACAAAGTTAATACCCAACTCGTGAAAGCGTGAGCGGGGCTAACCTTTGGAAGGGCGCCTGAGGTGAACAAAGGTGACGCCGCCGCTCCAATAGGTTACCCCGCTCCTGACTCACCTGTCCACACCTGTCTCATCATCTGTTTGACTTTTACCCTGTCTGATATCGAATGATTGTGTGTCTAATGGGTTATTCATTTATTTATTTTTTTTTTTTTTTTTGCTTCTTTTTTTGTCTTAAGGTTTAGCTCTATATGTTTACCTGTCTGTACCTCATGTTTATTTATTCAGTCAACCATTCAGTCAGTCAGTCAGTCAGTCAGTCAGTCAGTCAGTCAGTCAGTCAGTCACCTATTCCTTCATTCATTCAGTAAGTCATTCAGTTGGTCAGTCAGTCAGTCAGTCAGCCATTCATTCATTCATTCATTTAATCATTCATCCATTCATCCATCCACTTAGTCAGTCAGTCAGTCAGTCAGTCAGTCAGTCAGTCAGTCAGTCAGTCAGTCAGTCAGTCAGCCAGCCAGCCATTCATTCATTCATTCATTCATTTAATCATTCATTCATTCATCCATCTACTCAGTCAGTCAGTCAGTCAGTCAGTCAGTCAGCCATTCATTCATTCATTCACACGTAGGATGAAGCATAACACCAACAAATCAGTAAACAAACAAACAAACAAACAAACAAGTGAATAAATATGAATAAACTGCTTCAAAAATTACGGAAAAAATAAACTGATGCATGGACAGGCTCGGCTTAACCCTTTTAGCCCATTAAGTGGTGATTATGAGCTTAAAATATATATAAAATATTCCTAATTTGCATCTATATTGGATGTGCTGTCTTGAAAGGCGGTGATGGTGCTGGTGGTGGTGGTGGTGGTGGTCGTATATACAGGTAGAGGCAGGTTAATTAATGGCTCCTTATACTCACCTGTGTATTAACCTGTTTGTATTTATTTGTTTGTTTTATTATTTGAGGTTTTATTTATTCGTATTAGTAGGTATTGTTATTTTCTTTCTTTATTCTTTATTGTTGGTGTGCTTGTTTATATAATTATATTTTGTACTTATTATGTTACTATTATCACCATCATTTCCTCTTTCGCTCATTTTGCTCTTCTTTTAAAATCATCATCATCATAATCATCATCATTATTTCCTCTCCTCCACCTCCACCTCCTCTCCCTCCATCTCTCAACTCCCCTGTCCCCCTTTTCCTCGCCTCCTGCTCCTATTCACTCACGCTCGTAATGAAGACGTGTCGCCAATTCGGTCCATCTGTGTCTATCAATCATGCACGGGCCTCAGACTAATGCAGCATGGATACCTAAGTGCAGCAGTACCTAGACTTGCCACACATTCCCAGTATTCACCTGTCCCGTAATGGCGCCGCAGGTACCTTTGTTGCGTCGCCATCACCGGGAGTGGCTAAGGTGGCGGCCAGGTGAGAGAGCGTTTATTAAGCAATGCCAGGTGTGTCCCTCGGGCGGTCAGGTGTTCGGAATGGCCGGTTGTCTGTCATTTTGATGATATGTCTTCCCCCCAGTGCCTATCTGGTCCCTATTCGCGAGGCATTTTTGAGTGTTCGAGACGCAGGTGAGAAAGGTTGTACAGGTAACACGTGTTGATTTGAAGCCACGTGTGTTTACCTGTGCTGGTCGTGATGGTGGTTGTCAGTGGGTTAGTCGTGGCGTTACGTTAAAGAAGTTGTTTGTTTTTGCTGTTTATTTTGTTTGCTGGGCTTATCTCCGTGGCTCGGCCCGTGTGGATTACCGGCCTGGTGTACTGATAGAATATGTAGGTTTGTTCGTCATTAATGTTTGTTTGTCAAAGGGTTGCCTTCTGAGACTTTTATGCCAAGGTTTGTTCGCTCTCGTTCTCGTCCTCTTCTACCTGCCTGCTTTAATTCACCTGTTCTACCTTTCTTACCTTTATGTATCTAATGGAATAACTTCCCTTCTGCCTGAGTACTTGTCTCCTTGCTCTCTTCCTTCCCCTCGCTCCCATCATCGCCATCCTCCTCATCCTCTTCTACTCCTTTCTATTTTCACCGAGGCGAGAAGTGATACGAGGCAAAAGGTCGCAGCGGTGGGATGTGGCGAGGTGCAGTGTGCGGGGTGGAGCGTGGCGGGGCTGTGGCGGCGCTGCGGTGGGCTTGGTAGGGCTGTGGAGGCCGCGTCCCGCCCCTCAGCGCCATCAAAGTTGCACCACCTGTCAGTTACACGACACTCGGACACACATAAAGTACAATATTACACTGCTTGCTGCCTCTTGCTTGACCGCCGCTTGTCAACATACATGGCGGCCCAGGGAAGCTTTCGCGGTGATCTGGCGTGGGAGGGGAGGCGCGGGAAGGACTAGAGGTGAGGAAGGAGCAAGGTAGGACAGGGGAATGCAAAGGTGTGCTGTTTGGAAAGGTGATGTTTAAGGGAGTCTCAAAGGTTTCAGTGTCTTAACCTTTGTACAGGATCTTGTGCAAGTTATTCGGGTTTTCATGGGTAGTGGTGTGTAAAGCGGCTGTAGGTGTAGGTTATAAGGTTGTAGGTGTAAGGTTATAAGGTTGTGGTTTTCAAGGGTGTTTTCAAGACTAGTGGTTGCTTATAAAGTTGTAGTGGATGTGATTGTGGTTTTCAAGGGTGTTTTCAAGACTAGTGGTTGCTTATAAAGTTGTAGTGGATGTGATTGTGGCTTTCAAGGGTGTTTTCATGATTCTAGTAGTTTAAGAAGACGTGGGCAGTTTATCGGTTCCAGTGAGAGTTAATAGAGTTTTCACGGGTGTTTTCATGATTCTAGTAGTAGTTTAAAGAAGGCTAGCTATGGTTTTATGGTATATTGCTGTTAGTGGACTGTCATGATTCTAATGGTAGTTTAACACGGCTGGTCATATATAATTTAACAAGACCGTGAAAAAAAAAAAAAGATCTTAGAGTTTTCAGTTACGTTTTCATGATTCTGGTGATGCCTTCTGAACTATCAAAAACAAAACAAAACTAAACAAAAACAACTCAAATGAGATCCCAACTAATTCCGGCGGCCTTTGAAATCAGCATTGATGGGAGAAGAAAGCGTCTCAAAACACTTGACAAGGTACACTACACTATTTGCAGCAAGGCAAGGGAAGAGTTGAGCGGAGGAAGCGAGAGAGGGCCAGCGAGGGAGGATCGAATCACGGGCCCAAGCGCAGAGATGCAAAATATACCTTGTTGTTCTCGAGATTTAAGGTTCTGTTGACGTGAAGGTGACACGCAGGTGAATGATAGTGATTATAATATGTTAGATGTCTTTTTACCTGTTGGGAATTCGGACTGGATGATAAAGGTTGTGGTCGGATACACACACACACGCACACAAACATTTTTTTTTTTTCCTCATCAATCTCTTGTCGAAAATCTGTTACTGGCTCTCAGGTGTATTTACAAGTGAGATTAGATTAGCTTCCTCCAGTTGTGAAGGATAAATTATACCTGTTTTGTATCAAGGCAATAATTTTTGTGGCTATTTTTTTGTTGACACGTTGAGTAGCTGGTGGTTAAGGCCGGGCCGAGACTCGCTCCCTCATTTGTGTATCAGCGCGACTGACATCTTTGCTTTCTTTATTTCCTGCCTTGTTACGATGGGCGAGGCAAGGCGAAGTGACGTCAAGGGTAGGGTGAGATAGGTAAGGCAAGGCTTGGTAGGGTTCGGTCGTGTTGGGTTAGGTAAGCAGCGGTGATGGAAGATTAGGTAATTTTAAGTTAGGCGGGGTTGGTTTAGGTGAGGTTAGGTAAGGTAAGGTATGTTTTGAATAAATTTGGTAAACTTGTATTAGATAATGTAGGATAAGGTAAATTTGGGTCGAGTTAGGTAAAATAAGGTAATTAGCTTTTGGGTAAAGCTAGATCAGTTAAGGTAAAGGTGGGTTAGGATAGGTAAGGTATGGTCAGGTGTGGATGAGTGATGTAAAGTAAAGTTGGTTTAGGTTAAATTAGGTAAGGTCATGTCACGCGTAACTTGGTAATGTAAGGTTAAGCTGGTGACATTACGTTAGTTCAGTGCTTGAGTGTGTGTGTGTGTGTGTGTGTGTGTGTGTGTGTGTGTGTGTGTGTGTGTGTGTGTGTGTGTGTGTGTGTGTGTGTGTGTGTGTGTGTGTGTGTGTGCGCGCGCGCGGACACACACGGGAGGAACCTTAACAAACTTTCATTCGTGTAGACTATTGAGAAATGTTTAAAAGCTCCACATAATTGATAACCAAGAGAGAGAGAGAGAGAGAGAGAGAGAGAGAGAGAGAGAGAGAGAGAGAGAGAGAGAGAGAGAGAGAGAGAGAGAGAGAGAGAGAGAAATACTCGTAGGTAGAGAAGGTAGAGAAGAAAAAAAGAAGAAAAAAAGTTGACAAGTTGACATCACATCTAAGTTTCGCGTGGCCTTTACAGAACGTGGACCTTTGAAATACTATGAGAAGCTTCACGTTCTTCACTAAATACGATGAATTATGGAACTTTTACTGCTGACAGGTGAAGAGCAGCTTAGAAATTGCCTTCAGGAAGCGTCGTGCAATTTCACCTGTGTCCTGTTTAGTTATTGAGGCTGATAATGATGACGCCGTGGATTTGTTCATTTATTTATTTAGGCTCCAAGAGAGAGAGAGAGAGAGAGAGAGAGAGAGAGAGAGAGAGAGAGAGAGAGAGAGAGAGAGAGAGAGAGAGAGAGAGAGAGAGGAGGGGGTTTGATAATGATAATCTCTGGTTCTCTGTCTCTCTGTTTTTCTCTGCCTTTCTGTCTTCCTTTTCTCTTTCTCTCTCTCTCTCTCTCTCTCTCTCTCTCTCTCTCTCTCTCTCTCTCTCTCTCTCTCTCTCTCTCTCTCTCTCTGGGTAAGTCATAACCGTCCCCCTCCTTTATAGATTCCGGTGTTATATTGCTTCTGCTTGCTTATTCTCTCTTCATTCTCACACCTGTTCTCACCTGCTGCCATAAAGTTTGTGTAAATAATAAAAAGATCAATGATAATGGCCAGAAACTACATAAAAAGAAAGGTACAGTAATTTATCCTAAGCGTGTATAATGAGTCACTAAGTTTACCTATATGCAGTTGGTGAAGAGAAAGAAAAGAAATGGAAGAAGGAAAAAGGTGAAAAGTACGTGTGTATCTTTTTTCAAGTGGTTAATTTTGAGTTATGAGTAGCAGTGCTGAAAATTTCCTTGTTATAGCTTTTTGTGGTTAGGTTAGGTTGGTTAGGTTAGGTTTGGTTAGGTTAGGTTTGGTTAGGTTTGGTTTGGTTTGGTTAGGTTTGGTTTGGTTTGGTTAGGTTAGGTTAGGTTAGGTTTGGTTAGGTTTGGTTTGGTTTGGTTTGGTTTCGTTAAGTTAGGTTATTTTTGGTTAGGTTACGTTAAATTAAGTTACGTTATGTTATGTTTGGTTAGGTTACGTTATGTTAGGTTATTTTAGGCTATTGATTACTAAATGTTTTCTTATTATAACTAGTGTTGCTTCAAAGTGACGGGCAGCTGTAGTAATTGTAGTAATTTCAATTGTTTTCACTACAGTAGTTATAAGACTAAGTAGAAATTTAAGTGGAGAGAGAAAGAAAAAAATACCTTTGTGGATTTTTTTCTCATTGTTTTATATTGAAAAGTCAAGGAATATTTTTTTCAAGTTTCATATATAAGAAAAAACGTGATTTTCTTTACTAATATTATTATTTTTCCATATTAAAAGCTGAAATGAATTACTGTAGAAGTTTAGAGAGTCTATGAACACACACACACACACACACACACACACACACACACACACACAAACACAGAGTAATGTCAAACAACCAATTGCAAGAAAAGTTGGTCGATTCTAATTACTTGGTGAGCGGGAATGTTTGTGTCACGCTGTACACCACTTCTAGAAATTCTCGCTAAAACACCTTGATAATTAAATAGCGTTCAGGTGACAATGAAAGACAGGTGAAAAAAAAAAACAACAACGTTTCTATCCCTTACACTCCTGCTGCTACTGCTGTTACTACTACTACTACTACTACTACTACTACTACTACTACTACTACTACTACTACTACTACTACTACTACTACTACTACTACTACTACTACTACTACAAATTTATAAAAGCGTTTCAGGTGACAATAAAATATGTGAAAAAAACTCCTACACTACTACTACTACTACTACTACTACTACTACTACTACTACTACTACTACTACTACTACTACTACTACTACTACTACTACTACTACTACTACTACTACTACTACTACTACTACTTATAAAGCTTTCACATCAAAAGTGAAAGCAAACACGAAGGTGGACTGTGTATTGCTTTGCTTTTGTAATTGTCACTTAATGGGTGGCTTAATTTTGCGAAGGAGGAGGAGGAGGAGGAGGAGGAGGAGGAGGAGGAATGGGGAGATAATGGATAGGTGTACTCTTATGCTACTCTTCTTTTGTCTTCCTCCTCCTCTTCCTCCTTCTCTTCTAAATCTATTCTTATTCCTATTTTTGTATATTTAATTTTCCTTCTTATATTAACAATTTTCCCTCAGTCCTATATATAAACACTCCAATTTCAGCCTCCCTCTCTACTTTCTGCTGATTAATTATGACTCTCTCTTTCATTCTTTTCCTAAACTCTTCCATCTTCCATCCCTTCTTGTGCTCTCTTTCGCACCCACTCACACGAAGGACTGAGAGGGAGAGGGAGAGGGAGAGTGAAAGGGAGAGGGAGAGGGAGAGGACGTCCTTTAACCTTTACAAGTTATCAGTGACATTATTTCTTCATCTTCCAAGTCTTTACCTTTTTTTCTTCTCATATTTCTTGTTTTTTTTCTTTTTTTTTCGTCTTTTGTCTTGTATTAAATATTTGCGCATCGTTGTGGTTGTTTCTGCGTTTGACAGACAGACAGACAGACAGACAGACAGACACACACACATCTAAAACACCAAATAAAATAAAGAATAAAGTAAAAAAAAATAACAAAAATCACAGATACATAAAAAAATCCCTATCTCTACCAGGTATCACGTCTGTCTGTCTGTCTGTCTGTCTGTCTGTCTGTGAGTGAATCTGTCTGCTCACTCTGTGTTCGGGATGAGGGGAAGCGCGGCGCCCTCTGAGGGGAATGGTAAGAGGCGAGGACGGTCGGTAACTCGGGCCAGGGATGAGGATCAAATACTGGGAATTGCGTGACGTGTGTGTGTGTGTGTGTGTGTGTGTGTGTGTGTGTGTGTGTGTGTGTGTGTGTGTGTGTGTGTGTGTGTGTGTGTGTGTTTGAGTGAAGATGCTGTATTATCTCGGTCATGTGGCGTTTGAGTGAGCGAGTGAGTGAGTTAGCGAGTTAGCGAGTGAGCGAGTTAGATAGTGAGTTAGCGAGCGAGTGAGTGAGCCAGTTAGCGAGTTAGCGGGTTAGCGAGTGAGCGAGGAAGTTAATTTTCTCGTAAGGAACATCATACACAGACCCACCACCACCACCACCACCACCACCACCACCACCACCACCACCACCACCACCACCACCACCACCACCACCACCACCACCACCACCGTCAGGAGGTGAAGATGCCGCCCGTCATTCACTATTCATGGCGTGACCTTTGCGATGACGGCCTCTTATATCCAGAAGGTCACCGCGTTACAGCGACCCATCAGAATTCACCTTCAGAAAATCTGAAAAGGCCGTTTAGTCCCGGACAGACAGCGGGGCGTGTCTGCGTCTTTACACTAAATTTGCCGGAGGGGGGTGGAGAAAAAAGAGGGAGGGAAAGAAAGAAGGAAGGAAGGAAGGAAGGAAGGAAGGAAGGAAGGAAGGAAGGAAGGAAGGAGATGTGGGTATCCTTGTGGCAGAGGTGGAGTGAAGGAAGGAAGGAAGAGTGGAAGGAAAGAAAGAAGGAAAGGAGAAAAAATGAAGAAAGAACATGGAAAGAAGGAACGAAGGAAGGGTGTGGAATGAAGGAAGGGGGAAAGAAGCAAGGAGAGTTGTGTAAAGAAGGAAGGGAGGAAGGGGGGAAGAAGGAAGGAAGGATATGGAAGAGAAGAAGGAAGGGAAGGAAACGGAAAAAAAAGAAGGGAAGGCAGTGGAGGGAAGGAAGGACGGAAGGAAGGAAGGAAGAAGGGCGATGGAAGGAAGGAAGGACGTGGAAAAAAATGAGTGAAATGCAGGAAGAATATCGAAATAGAAGGAAGGAGAGTGGAATGAATGAAAGAAGGAGAAAAGAAGGAAGACACGAGGGTATTCTTGCCAGTAGAAACGTGGGAGGAAGACCGGAAGGAAGGACGGAAGGAGGAAAAGAATTAGAATCAAAACATATTTATCTTTGTATCACCTGTCCTCACCTGGTATGGCTTGACAGGGATTTCTTATCAGATTCCACTGCTTATTACAATCCTGGCAGGTGTCTTAGTGCTGTGGAAGAGAGGCATGGCTGTGTTCCCGCATCTACCTGTACTTACCTGTCCTTTCCTGAATTAATGACATGTAAACATTTCTGACTAGTAAACTTCCTAATCTAATAATTTTTTTTACCTTCTATACAAACTACAATACAAACTTAAAAATCCACTGAAATTTTGGGCAGGTGTCTGTGTGGCAAGCATTAGTATATCCTTGTAATTACCTGTGCTTACCTGGCGTAGGTTAGGAACACGGGGTTTTGTGACTCCACCTTCGTTATTTCCTCTCAGGTAGGGTAGATATAAATTTTTTGGCAGGTGAGGGTAATGAAGGATACAGGTGTGTCCTCGCCCTGTTTACCTGTGTTCTTACCTGTGTTTTTATCTGTGTTTTTACCTGGTGTTTGGCGGGGAAGGGAAGTTCAAGGTGGTGTTAATAATTAGCGTGGTATTCACCTGTTTGTCTCCTGTGTGTGTGTGTGTGTGTGTGTGTGTGTGTGTGTGTGTGTGTGTGTGTGTGTGTGTGTGTGTGTGTGTGTGTGTGTGTCCTTGCCGGTGACCTAATCTTATCATCACTCTTACCTGCTTTATTAATCTCTAGTTACCTGGTATGTCTACTTTTAATTGACCGCCACTTATTTTTAAAAAGTAGCAGAATATGAAGACTTTTTTTTTACTTTTTACTTATTTACTTATCGCTTTACTTATTGTTCCTCCCAAAGTGTGTCTTACTTCACTGCTTCATCTCCTCCTACTCCACAGAAACGCGTCATCACTTAACTTACTTTTACTCTACTTATATTTAGTTACTTAAAACGTCCCCCGTGTTTCCTTTACTCTTCAATCTTCTAGTCCCTTAAAGTATCATGACCGTGTTTACTTTATTTATTTATCTTATTTATTTATTTACTTATTTATTCTTCCAGTCCCTAAAATTATTGGGATGATTTTTATTTTACTCGTCTTTTTTTACTTTAATCTTACAATCCCCTAAAAGTGTTATGATGATTTTTATTTTACTTATGTCTCCTACTTTAATCTTCCAGCCCAAAAAATGTCATGATCTCGACTTTACTCACTTCACTTATAAAATTTGTATGTACTCGTATTTGCTCTCCCTCATAATCATCTTTACCTGGACCTTACTTTACTTACTTAAACCTACTCCATCTTACTTCACTTCCACTTTTACAGTCCCTTAAAAAAAAAAAAAAACGTTAAATTGCGTCACATTCACTTAAACACGTGCTACTTAAATTACTTACACCCCTATATAGTTTCCTTAAAGCATAACCACGTGTGCATTAACCTTACTTTACAGGCACTTTAGTTATCACTTACAAATGTACTACAAATATATTAGTAATAGTAGTGGTGGTGGTGGTGGTGGCGGTGGCGTGCAGTTCCTTCCTGGCATTTTAGTAGTAATTCATGTTTGGGTGTCGTGAAGTGATGTAAAGTGCAAGGCGGGACTGCTGTGGTGAGGTGCAGCTTGTGGTGAAAGGTTAAGCACTTCAGCGGCCTCACCAGTTACTTCACTAATAATGGCAATGATGGCGGTAGTAATTGTAGTGGCCATAATAGTAATACCAATGAAAAGAACAGGAAAATCCATGTATTATTATTGTTATTATTATTACTAGCACTAATGTTATTGAATGCACTTCTTGGCGTGAGGAGGAGGAGGAGGAGGAGGAGGAGGAGGAGGAGGAGGAGGAGGAGGAGGAGGAGGAGGAGGAGGAGGAGGAGGAGAACACTGCAGCATTTAACATCACAGCAAAACCTGGATTCTCTCTCTTTCTCTTTCTCTCTCTCTCTTACCTTGAAATTTCAGTCTATGTATAATGTTTAGTGTGTGTGGTGTGTGTGGTGGTGGTGGTAGAGATAGAGAGAGAGGGGGAGAGGGTGGGGAGAACGTGGGGATAGGTGGGGAGTTTGCTTTTACTTTACTGTTGTTCGTTGGTCCGTTGCGCGGTGGTCCCCGGTGCATTATTGAGGGCGACTGAGTATCTCTGGGCTTCTGGCTTTGGAACCAACGCAGGGAGTAAGGAATATTGGAAAAGGTTATAGGAGGGAATGCTGAGGACAAGGGGACGCGGCGGGCTGAGTAAATATGGTACTGCGCGCGGTGTGTGGACGCGACGCTGCTCTCTCTCACACACACACACACACACACACACACAAACCTAAGCTAGCATAGTCTAGTCTTTGTCTTACCTCACCTTATCTCACCTCACCGTACTTTCCTTTACTGTATCTAACTTCATCAAATTTGGCCTAACTTGACTAACTTAACTGACCAAACTTAACAGGTGACTAACTATCTAAGTAACTGACAAACTAACTAACTGCATATCAAGCTGACTGACTGACTGAGTGACTGACTGACTGACTGACTCACTGACTGACTGACTGACTGACTGACTGACTGACTGACTGACTGACTGACTGACTGACTGACTGACTGACTGACTCACTCACTCACTCACTCACTCACTCACTCACTCACTCACCCACCACCCTTCACTTCACACACACACACACACACACACCACACACACACACACCACACACACACACACACACACACACACACACACACACACACACACACACACACACACACGCAAAGTTTAAGCCATTTTTTTTCTTCTCAGCTTGGGTTCATATAAGTCTTTGTGCTGGGCTGTATAATTGCCTTTTTTTTTGTGTGTGTGTGGTGTGTGTGTGTGTGTGTTTGTGTGTGTGTCTCAAAAAGGAGGTTGTGGATGAGATGGCGAAAGTAAGGCAAGGAAACAAGCAAGATAAGGTGGAGGAGAGTTGGCGTGGGGTCTTCAGTTTCTTATTTTGTTATCTCGTATTGTTTTCTTGTTGTTTGCTTGGTGCTTGGTTCTTCCTTATGTCTGAATTAATTTCTTCTTTGTCTTTTTGTTTTTTCATGTTTACTGTTTTTTTCGTGTTTCTTCGTTATTTTCTTGATTTCATTTATTTATTTTTTGTTTCGTTTTCTTTGTATAAATTGTTTGCTTCCCATTTTTTTTTTTAGTTAGTATTTTTGTATTATTTCGTACAGTGAATCTATTTCTTCTAATATCGGGGTGTTGAGAGAGAACATTACAAGATTCTGCCCACCGTGACTTTAAACAACAACAATTATAATAACGACAACAACAACAACAACGACAACGAAATAAACTAATATATTTATGCAAGTGTACGAAAAAAAAAAAAAACGAGAACAAGAGATCCATAGAGAAGAGGAAGAAGAAGAAGAAGAAGAAGGAGAAGAAGAAGAAGAAGAAGAAGAAGAAGAAGAAGAAGAAGAAGAAGAAGAAGAAGAAGAAGAAGAACGTGTATTTTACGACATTTCCCGATAAAACAAGAAAACAAGAAAAAAAAAATAATATAAACACATGAATTTATCGAAGAAAACATACAGAAGAATAAGAATAAAAGAAAAAGAAAGAATGAAGAAGAAAAAAATCTTGAAGGAATATTACCACATAGACCAATACCACCACCACCACCACCACCACCACCACCACCACCCTCGCCCCTGGTGGTGGTGGTGGTGGTGGTGGAGGAGTATACAATTCGTGAGAGGCGAGAATTTAAAATGACTTCTCCTTTATTTTTCACCGCAGCTTCAAATGTCACAAAAGTTGACAGGCGAAGTGCGCGCCATTGGATTAGCACTGCGATTTGTATTGTCACCACCACACAACACCAGGCGGGGAGTGTGAGGGGGAGTGTGAGGGGGAGTGTGAGAGGGAGTGAGGGGAGTGAACAGGCACATTGTTATCTTAGTTTGTCCTTGTTAGCGGGGCGACTCAGCCCATTCAGTATTAGTGCTAGTCTGTCATTAGCTTTTGTAAGAGTGTGGCTCCTTGTCTGCCTGTCTGTCTGTCTGTCTGTCTGTGTGTGTGTGTGTGTGTGTGTGTGTGTGTGTGTGTGTGTGTGTGTGTGTGTGTGTGTGTGTGTGTGTGTGTGTGTGTGCTTGTCTATCTGTTTTCCTCTTTAATCATTACCCTATTATTTGTGTGTATGTGAGAGAGAGAGAGAGAGAGAGAGAGAGAGAGAGAGAGAGAGAGAGAGAGAGAGAGAGAGAGAGAGAGAGAGAGAGAGAGAATCATTTTCTGTCTGTTTGTCTGTCTGTAACCTTTCTATTCCCCATCCTGTTCTTTTCTCCACTAGCATCTCCCTTTTCACCACTCACCCTTCTGCTCCTTCCACTCTCTCTCTCTCTCTCTCTCTCTCTCTCTCTCTCTCTCTCTCTCTCTCTCTCTCTCTCTCTCTCTCTCTCTCTCTCTCTCTCTCTCTCTCTCTCTCACTATTGTTTTCAGCATGCTACCGTGCACCACAGGAAATGCTGAAGATACCCCGCTAGTCATTAAAAACAAGGTTATTTATGCCCACTAAGGATTGTGTGACGTCTTATGAGTCTTATTTTTTAGAGACAGAGACACAAAACATTCATTCGAGATAATAAGACTGGTGTTTTTTCTTTCGCTTTTCTTAATTTTTCTTTTTTTTTGGTCGTTTTGGCTTCTTATTCATCCCGTGTGTGTGTGTGTGTGTGTGTGTGTGTGTGTGTGTGTGTGTGTGTGTGTGTGTGTGTGTGTGTGTGTGTGTGTGTGTGTGTGTGTGTGTGATTTATTTATTTATTTCGCAATATACACACGGGAACGGAAACTGGTGCTTGATAACTCTCTCTCTCTCTCTCTCTCTCTCTCTCTCTCTCTCTCTCTCTCTCTCTCTCTCTCTCTCTCTCTCTCTCTCTCTCTCTCTCTCTCTCTCTCTCATCACGTACATATCTTGCGTACACTTACAAACATTACCTCATTCCAATGTTTATTCTTTATCTCATGTCTTATTCATCATGATATCATGTTATTATCTTCTTTATTATTCCATTCTTGTTTGTACCTTTCGTTACGTCCCCCATCGCAAAGAGAGAGAGAGAGAGAGAGAGAGAGAGAGAGAGAGAGAGAGAGAGAGAGAGAGAGAGAGAGAGAGAGATCACAGTCTTAGTTGGCACTTCATGAAATCCACACTTGTCTCTCTCTCTCTCTCTCTCTCTCTCTCTCTCTCTCTCTCTCTCTCTCTCTCTCTCTCTCTCTCTCTCTCTCTCTCTCTCTCTCTCTCTCTCTCTCTCACTACAGGAGAGAGTGAGAGGGAAAGATGTTGAAGAGGCGGAAAGTGTCTCGTTAGCAAACAGTGATTGTGTGTGTGTGTGTGTGTGTGTGTGTGTGTGTGTGTGTGTGTGTGTGTGTGTGTGTGTGTGTGTGTGTGTGTGTGTGTGTGTACGTCAGTGGGACAGGGAAGACCACACAGGCTACACAGGGACACAGAACACAGGTACACAGGGACACAGGTCAAGTATATTGAGGCCTACAGGTGTACACTTGGAGGTTCACAGGTGAGAAAGGGTAAATGAGAGGACAGGTGAGGCACTGGGATGAAGGAGACAGGTGAAGAGGTCGTGATGAGACTCTTGAACACCTGCCAATCCTGGAGGAGGGGGAGGAGGAGGAGGAGGAGGAGGAGGAGGAGGAGGAGGAGGAGGAGGAGGAGGAGGAGGAGGAGGAGGAGGAGGAGGGTATCATTCATGTCTCTTAGTTCTCAGAGAATACTTTTTTTTTTAAATTTTCTATCACCTTTATTTTGTGAGTGTAGATGGGTGTTTGTGTAGAGACAGGTGTACTAGGTGGAGGTGTAGACTGACAGGTGTTGGGTGTTGCGTGGGTGGCTCAGGTGTCCCTGATTTGATTGTAGGTGTGTGCATAGGAGTGAGTATATGAAGTGAGACTACCTGTGTGAGTGTTATGGGTGTAGTGTAGGTGGGTGTAGGTAGTGGTGATGTATGAGAAGCCCCTCACTCCCTTATCAGTGCTTATCAGAACGAGCTTGTATAGAAACTCCAGAAACTTAATTTAAACACCTCCATAAGTCCACACTTAGCATACTCACCTTTCCTCACCTGCAAGTTACCTGTCGGGATCACTAATGCACTAATGAGTCGGAACCTCAATCACCTTGCCCCCTTCCTCCTCTTCCTCCTAGCGTGATAAGCAAAAGGGCGGCGAGGTGTCCACCACCCTTATCTTCCTAGCAACTGGCGGGGTCGTGGAGTCCGTGAAGGGATGGTAAGTGCAGCATCACCCACGCGTCACCCAAGGGGGGTAATGGGGTTGGGTGGTGGGTGGGGTGGTGTGGGGGTGATATTCAGTGGTGTTGTGGTGAGGTGTGCTGTGGTGTGGTGTGGTGTCCCAGCTGTAGTTAGTGCCTCCACTCTCTCCCTCCTCTCCCTCCACCCAGGTCCTCGTACGCCCCTTCCCGTGGCACAGCGGCGTTCGTGATCCGATAAAATGCGATAAGCGGGGCGGTATCGGCCATAAAGTCGGCGCGGGACGGGCCGTGCATGGCGAGAGATTACTTTGGCTGCGGGTCGCTTATCTGGTGTCATGTACCCACCCGGCCTGGATAACGGCTGTTGCCATCGCCTGGCTCCTCCCGCAGCGGCCGGGGACAGGCAGTGTGGTCCCCGCCGTGCCCAGAGCGTGCTGTGTTATCGCGTTGTCCACCTGGGTGCGCGGGGCGGCGTATCCTCCATGATGCACTTGCTCACACATCCGGCGCGGCGCACGTTGGCCAGGTGTGGCGGCGGGCCTCCGTGACGCCATAAATATTAATGAAGGCCATTAACAAGAAAATAACGAGTGGAGTCTGACATTCCCGCCTTCTTCCAGCGGCAGCGGGTCGATGCGTCTCAGCCGGAGAAGCGGGTCGAGTCCTTGTTTCCTGATGCATAATTGACAAGCTAATGGAGAGATGTGATGTGTGGTGTGTGCTGTGACAGAGGTGCCGAGGAGTGGTGATGCCCCAAGGTGTCTCTCAAGGCGAGACGCGGATCCGCCTTTTTTAGTGCGTGACCTGTGGAGTTACCAACGCCAGAAAAAAAGAGAAAAAACAAAACAGAGGTGGTGGTGCCGCGTGGCCTGGCGCTGATCGCTGAGGCAGACCAGCACTCCGCCCGCACGCCCGCAGACTGACTCAGCAGGGGCGGGCAGCACTCACGCCCTCAAGGCACGCCGCCCGCTGACTGTGGTGACGCGGGACTGTTTTACCTGATGACCTGACGATTTGCTCTTACCTGGTGAAGGTGTGCATGCCGGAAGTATTGTCCTTAGCTCAGGTGGGTGGCGTGAGCGTGGGTGTTTGCGGGGGCGTGGAGAGGACACGGGGGCAGGCCATGAGAGAGGTGATGGGAGGGTCGTGGTAGTAGTAGTAGTAGTAGTAGTAGTAGTAGTAAGGTAAGCAGTAGGAGGGGTGGTGGCAGCATTAATAGTAGTGGCAGTAGTAGTGCTTGGCAACACGCGCAGTTATGACGCTACACTAACATCCTGTGACTTCTTGAGACGCAATGTTTACGTTCTCGCTCTTGTGTTCGTGCAAGGTGGCTCGCTGTCCCCCGCACCCTTCCCTCCCTCCCTACTCTCTACACCGTGTCTCCCTTTGCCCCTCACCCTTCCCTCCCTCCCTACTCCGTACAAACTCGTGCCTCCCTTTGCCCCTCACCCTTCCTTTCCTCCCTAGTCTACAAACTTGTGTCACCCTTTCTTTCTCATCATTCCCTCCCTCTCTACCTCTACCCTGTACACTGGTGCCTCCCTTTTCCCCTCACCCTTACTCTGTACAGCCTCGTGCCCCCAATCCCCCTCACCCTTCCCTCCCTCTCTACTCTGTACACCCTCACTCCTGCCGTGCTGAGAACCAATCACTCAATAACACTCACCCAATCACCCAATCACGCAATCAATCAATCAATACCCTGCTTCAGACAGACAGACACAGGGACAGACAGACACAGACACAATCCCTCTACGTAATTCAGGTCCTCAAACGTACGTAGACTCAGGTCCTCACAATAAGGTTTCGGATTATATTCTTCAAGTCTATTTGCACCCTGTAGGACTCAAGGGCGCCTCCCCCTATATAGGATAATGAAGAATGACAACACACCCTACCAGGATCTCCTTATCATCCTTCACAGGACATTGTATTCCTATCAGACCAGCGGGCGACGGATGGGGGGTGGGGGGAGGGAAGGAGTGAAGGACTTGAATAGTAGGACTCATAACACGCCACAGGACTCCCTGAAGGACACGATTAGGCTATTGACGGAGGGTAGGAGGTCCGAAGGGCGTGACGGCGTGATGGGGAGGGGGTGATGGGGTGATGAAATGGGGAGATCACGTGACTAGGATGGATTCCCGGAAATTACAGGATATTTCTAGGAGGAGGAGGAGGAGGAGGAGGAGGAGGAGGAGGAGTTGGTGGTGATGGTTGTGAAGGAGTAGGAGGAGGAGAGGCTTGTTTAGAAGGAAGATGGATGGAGATGAGTGGAGGTGAGGGGAGGTGAGTGGAGGTGAGTGGAGATGAGTCTTGTTTTGAAGGGTGAGGATTGGTTTGGTTATGACAAATAGGGTCAAGAGGAGGCCTGTCTTTTTGCTCTCTCTCTCTCTCTCTCTCTCTCTCTCTCTCTCTCTCTCTCTCTCTCTCTCTCTCTCTCTCTCATTTTTATTCCTTTCTCCTCTACTTCCAATTTATTCGTTTCCGTTCTTTTTTTCCTCTTCTATTCCTCATCTTTCGCTCTTCTTTATTCTCTCACTTATCTTTTTCTCTCTCTTTTCCTTTCCCTCGCCTCTCGTTTATTTCTCTTCTTTGACTCTTTTCTTTATGTTTCTCTCTCTTCTCCCTCTTATTCCTTATTTTCTCTTACTTCCTCTCTTTCTATTCCTCTTCTATACTTGTCCTTTTCTGTTTAATCTCCTTTCCTCCTCTGTTCCACTTTCTTTTATCTCTTCCTCCTTCTCCTCTCTGTTTT
>NC_087189.1:1625000-1635000 GCF_035594125.1 Scylla paramamosain
GCCAATCGAAGAAGGGCACGCTGTCACGTCACGCCTAGACGCCCAATGAGATGATTGTGTTACTGTGGACACTGACTCGCTGAAATAGTATTGATTTTTTATATGAGGGAGAGGGAGAGGGAAGGGAGAGGGAGAGGGAAGGGAGAGGGAGAGGGAGAAGGAAAGCTGTGTTATTACTCGATTATTAGTTATTTTCTTGATTTTTGTGTTGTGTGTGTGTGTGTGTGTGTGTGTGTGTGTGTGTGTGTGTGTGTGTGTGTGTGTGTGTGTGTGTGTGTTTGACTTAGAGAGTGAGAGGGAGAGCAGGAAAGTAAGGTTTATATTATCACATATTTTATTATTTTTCTTTGTTTTCGAGAGAGAGAGAGAGAGAGAGAGAGAGAGAGAGAGAGAGAGAGAGAGAGAGAGAGAGAGAGAGAGAGAGAGAGAGAGTTACAAAATACTTTTCTCACTCTACAAAAAAAACAAAACAAATAAAACAATAAAATCAATAGATAAGATAGACACCATCACTATCAAACCACATCATCACTATTAACCTTAAGAGAACTAATTAGTATACCCGAACTTACCTGCAGGGAACAGAAAACGGAGTCTCACCTGTATACAGACTACTAGGAAAGAAAACGTATGTATTTTTTTTTTATTATACTTGGGTGAATAAATGGAGGCTTTTAGGTGCAGGCAGAGAGAGAGAGAGAGAGAGAGAGAGAGAGAGAGAGAGAGAGAGAGAGAGAGAGAGAGAGAGAGAGAGAGAGAGAATAACACCTCTTCCTCTCTCCCTCTCCCTCTCCTTTCTCTCTCTCTCTCGTCTCTGCGGGTAAGCATCAGATTGTTTTGGCCAAGAAAGGCACAAAACATCCCAGGCAGGAGTGGTTCCCGTTTTCTGTTGCTGGCAAGGGAGGGGGAACTGTTTTGTACTGTTTGTCTTGTGTTTATTCTTTTTTGTATTATATATATATATATATATATATTTTTTTTTACTTTTTTTCTGTTTGGTTTTGTTATTTTGTTTTCTTTCTTTGTTTTTGTTATTCGCTATTTTTCTTTTTTATTGTTTTTCTTTATTTTGTTATTCATTGTTCTTTTTTTCGTCTTGTTCTTGTGCATTTTCTCTCTCTCTCTCTCTCTCTCTCTCTCTCTCTCTCTCTCTCTCTCTCTCTCTCTCTCTCTCTCTCTCTCTCTCTCTCTCTCTCTCTCATCCTTTTTATCTCTTGATCCTTTTCTTTTTTCTCTTCCTCTGTTTCTCTTTTCATTTATCACTTCTTCGTAGCTTTCCTCTTCCTTATCTCTTCCTTTTCTTTCTTTTCTTCTATCTTCCCCTCTCTCTCTCTCCCTCTCTTCCTTTCTATCTATTCTTTATTCCTTCCTTATTTCTCCTTATCTATCTTTTCCTTCTATCCTTCCTTCACTCTCCCTCCCTTCCTCCTTCTCTCCTTACCTTCTCTATCTCCTTATATCCTTTCCTCCTCTTCTCCTCTTCTCTACCATTTCTCACTCACCCTCCTCTCTTCCCTCCCTCCCTCCTTCCCCTTTTCTTTCCTCTCCCATTTCTCACTCGTACCCCTCTACCCTTCGCTCCCCCCTCCCCCTCCCGCCCCGGCACGTCCGTCATTGCGCTGTTGAAGTGTAAATAATGAAAGGGTTAGCCAGGTGACGGCAACACTTTGACAATATCGAGAAGGTAAAATGTCGGTTTTCATAATTTAGGGATTCGAACCAACAAAATTTATCATTCATGTTCTCCTGGATTAGTAGTAGTAGTAGTGGGAGGAGGAGGAGGAGGAGGAGGAGGAGGAGGAGGAGGAGGAGGAGGAGGAGGAGGAGGAGGAGGAGGAGGAGGAGGAGGAGTACTAGAGGAGGTACCAATAATCAATGTCTCTTCGTGAAATAATTAGACATACCTCCTCCTCCTCCTCCTCCTCCTCCTCCTCCTCCTCCTCCTAATCTAGTCTATTCTACTGAAATCAATAGTAAGATTATATCCTTTTTTTTTCTAATCCAAATTTTTTTTTTCGTGTATTTTAATCTCCCTCCCCCTCCTTCCCTGTTCCTTCCTGCATATCGTTTTCCTCCTCCTCCTCCTCCTCCTCCTCCTCCTCCTCCTCCTCCTCCTCCTCCTCGTCCGTTTTCTGTTTGCTAGTTAATTTGAGTACCTGTGTTGATGTTGGTGATTCTTACCTGTTACTGTTAGGTTACCTGGTTGTGTTAATTGATAAATATTCCTCACCTGTTTCTTTTCCTCATCCTTCATTTCCTTCCTTCCTTCGTTCCTTCCTTCCTTCTGTCGTTCTTTCCTTCGTTTTTTCGTTCATTCGTCCGTTCGTTCACTTGTTCATCCCGCTCTTCCTTCCTTCCTTCCTTCCTTCCTTCCTTCCTTCCTTCCTTCCTTCCTTCCTTCCTTCCTTCCTTCCTTCCTTCCTTCCTTCCTTCCTTTTTCTATGTACATATTTTACTTTTTATTCGTGAAAGTGGAAAGTGGCGTTTGTTACTGCGGCGTGAGGAGGAGGAGGAGGAGGAGGAGGAGGAGGAGGAGGAGGAGGAGGAGGAGGAGGAGGAGGAGGAGGAGGCGTCGGCTGAGTATGTGGCCAGCCAGGCGGGAAATGTGACCGATTAGCGATCTACAGAAGGAGGAGGAGGAGGAGGAGGAGGAGGAGGAGGAGGAGGAGGAGGAGGAGGAGGAGGAGGAGGAGGAATAAGAAGAAGAGGAGGAGGAGGAGGAGTTTTTGAAGAAGAGTTGCCTGAGGGAGGAGGAGGAAACGTGCCACTAAGAGAGAGAGAGAGAGAGAGAGAGAGAGAGAGAGAGAGAGAGAGAGAGAGAGAGAGAGAGAGAGAGAGAGAGAGAGAGAGAGAGAGAGAGAGAGACTTACATTGTTTATTTACTTTCTTTTACATTTCTTTTAGTTTCCTCAGTGATAAGTAAGTCAGTAAAGTCACTTATTGATATAAATAAAAGAAAAAAGTTAAATAATAAGTAAAAAAATAGTAAATATGTCGACTGAAACAATTAATAACGAAAAAAAAAGAAATAATTGCAATAATATGAAGTCAGTTAATCTCTCTCTCTCTCTCTCTCTCTCTCTCTCTCTCTCTCTCTCTCTCTCTCTCTCTCTCTCTCTCTCTCTCTCTCGTGATCAATCTTCTCAGGAATAACTCTCACAGCTTATTAGTGTCTTGCACCATCACCTTCTGGAGAGATCAATGGTGGTGGTGGTGGTGGTGGTGGTGGTGGTGGTGGTTGTGGTGGTGGTGGTGTCTGGTAAAGTGAACACAAAAGAAGAACAAGAAGCAGCAGCAGATGTATTAGTCCTTGTGAAGTGTATATGGTTCGCTATATCGTAAAGTGGTGGTGGTGGTGGTGGTGGTGGTGAAAAAGCATGTTGTTGTTGTTGTTGTTGTTGTTGTTGTTGTTGTTGTTTGTATTATTTTTTTTTGGCGTTTTTTCTTATTCTACGATTCTTTTATTTTCTTTATTCTCCTCTTGCCTCTTTTCTTTCATCAGTCTCCTTCCTTCATTCCTCCTCCTCCTCCTCCTCCTCCTCCTCCTCCTCCTCCTCCTCCTCCTCCTCCTCCTCCTCCTCCTCCTCCTCCGTTACCATCATACGAGGGTTAATCTGCTCTTCCTCTTGTACATAACCTATTATATCTCCTCCTCCTCCTCCTCCTCCTCCTCCTCCTCCTCCTCCTCCTCCTCCTCCTCCTCCTCCTCCTCCTCCTCCTCTCTTAATCCTCCGTTACAGACCTAAACTGCCTTAAATCTCCCCCATCCTCCCAAATAGCGTTCCTCTCCCCACTCATTCCTCCCCTCACCTCTCTCCCTTCCCCTCACCTCCCCTCACCTCCCCTTATCTCCCCTCATTCTTCAATACTGCCCACTCTCCTATGCATCCATTCCTAGTCCTCCCCTTCTCTCTCTCTCTCTCTCTCTCTCTCTCTCTCTCTCTCTCTCTCTCTCTCTCTCTCTCTCTCTCTCTCTCTCTCTCTCTCTCTCCCCAGTAATCGGCCTCATGCCACTTGGAAATTAGGAGAGAGGGAAAAAAAGAGGGAAAAAAAGGAGAGTAAGTTGGAGCAAAGTTGTTTCCGAAATTCACTAACAGTAATTAATTTAAATTTTCTTCGAGGCAGAGAATTCATCAGCGAGAGAGAGAGAGAGAGAGAGAGAGAGAGAGAGAGAGAGAGAGAGAGAGAGAGAGAGAGAGAGTGGCTCGTTGGGCGCACTTTTTAATTACTACCCTCTCCCTCTCTCTCTCCCTCTCCCTCTCTCCCTCTCTCTCTCTCTCTCTCTCTCTCTCTCTCTCTCTCTAACCCTCTCCCTCTCTCCCCTCTCCCTCTCTCTCCCGACATCGGCCCCAGTGTTTCGTTTGCAAAATTCGGCTAATTTTTCTTTAATTGGAATCGGGTTTTACTGATAGGATCCCCCCTCCCCCCCCCCTCTCTCTCTCTCTCTCTCTCTCTCTCTCTCTCTCTCTCTCTCTCTCTCTCTCTCTCTCTCTCTCTCTCTCTCTCTCTCTCTCTCTCTCTCTCTCTCTCTCTCTCTCTCTCTCTCTCTCTCTCTCTCTCTCTCGCTCTCCGGTCTTCCTTTATCTCCGGTACCTCCCTCCTCCTCCTCCTCCTCCTCCTCCTCCTCCTCCTCCTCCTCCTCCTCCTCCTCCTCCTCCTCCTCCTCCTCCTCCTCCCCTTTATTGTTTATTGATGAGCGTAATTAAGTTGAATCCGTAAGGTTTGTCTGGGGTGTTTTTTCCGCGGCAAAGCTTGGAGGGTGGAGGAGGAGGAGGAGGAGGAGGAGGAGGAGGAGGAGGAGGAGGAGGAGGAGGAGGAGGAGGGGTAAAGTTAGTGAGAGGTGGAGATAATGCGCGTCTCATTGCGTGTAAAGGAGAGAGAGAGAGAGAGAGAGAGAGAGAGAGAGAGAGAGAGAGAGAGAGAGAGAGAGAGAGAGAGAGAGAGAGAGAGAGAGAGAGAGTGTGTGTGTATGTGTGTGTATGTGTGTATAAAATTGTAGATATATGTTTCCGTCACACACACACACACACACACACACACACACACACACACACACACACACACACACACACACACACACACACACACACACACACACACACACACACGTACACAGGCAAGGTTTGTTTTTCTTCTAGGACACTCCAGCTGCTCCTCTTCGCCTCCAGCAGAGAGAGAGAGAGAGAGAGAGAGAGAGAGAGAGAGAGAGAGAGAGAGAGAGAGAGAGAGAGAGAGACATTTAAATTCTATTGTTTTGAAGTATATTATCGTCGAGGTCACAGTAAAAAAAAAGTTGATTCTCTTATTTGTTTTCCTGCTACGGTGAAGAAAAAAAGAGGAGGAGGAGGAGGAGTAGGAGGAGGAGGAGGAGGAGGAGGAGGAGGAGGAATTAATTGTTTTCGTTTTTAAGGAATTATTGTAATGATTAATCTCGTCTGTTATTATTATTATTATTATTATTATTATTATTATTATTATTATTATTATTATTATTATTATTATTATTATTATTAATTTTATAGTTTATATATTTTTTTACTCTTAGTAATGACTTTTACTAATTAATTTGTCTTCTTATCTCTAATTAGAAATAACTCTCTCTCTCTCTCTCTCTCTCTCTCTCTCTCTCTCTCTCTCTCTCTCTCTCTCTCTCTCTCTCTCTCTCTCTCTCTCTCTCTCTCTCTCTCTCTCTCTCTCTCTCTCTCTCTCTCTCCAGGATAAGGTTTCATAATTTGCAATTAATGAAGGTCATTTTTTCTGGTACTTAAACCAATAACAAATATAATGTGTGTGTGTGTGTGTGTGTGTGTGTGTGTGTGTGTGTGTGTGTGTGTGTATATATATATATATAGTTGTCTGTCTGTCTGGCTGTCTGTCTGTCCATCTGTCTGTCCGTCAATCGCTCTCTCTCCTCCCTTTCCCTCCCCCTCCCCTGCCAGGTGTCTATGTGTGTGTCAGGACAGGTGATGCATGTTGCAGGGGCGGGTAAATTAAAACGAGCAGGTAAGACGACCTTTAGCGGGAACACTTGTATCTAATCAATCATTCAATTATGTATAAGATTGCCGGAAGAGTCAATCACCTGGTGCCACAAGAAGTACATTAAATTTCACACACACACACACACACACACACACACACACACACACACACACACACACACACACACACACTATGTACGTTCGTGGTTCACTGTCTCACGCTCACACCTCGTTATGATCCATACATACATACATACATACATACACACACACGCGTGAATCTCATTACTACATCTGCAAAAACACCTACACACACACACACACACACACACACACAAGTGACCATAAGTAAGGATAAGTATTGATTTTTTTTTTCGTGTTTTAGAAGAGAATAATGAACGAGAGTATTATTCCAATGAGTGGTTGATGATAAGCTTTCACTTCACGCTATAGATGACATAACTAAGCGGATTGTGATTGAGAAAGAGACAACAACAACAACAACAACAACAACAACAACAACAACAACAACAACAATAATAACAAACAACAATAACAAACATCAATAATAACAACAACAACTGGATCTTTACACACACTATCGTTTATTCTCTATGAAAGAAAATCGTCAAAGCCTTCGAAAATTAAAACAATCTGGTTTATCTTCGTTTTTGTTTGAGCTTGTGGTAATTAGAGAGCACAGGGTGGAATAAATCTTTATTCCTTTAACTTATATTGTGTCTGAAGAACAACACACTCATTGAATTAGCAGAGAAGTAAAGGTATGGTTTATCTGGCCTTTTTTTCACTTGTGCAGGTGAGAAAGCGTAGACTGAAACAGGTCCTCATTTGTCTATCATAATGTTCTTTCTAAAACTAAACAAAATGTCGAAGCTTTAGTGAGATATTAAAAAAGAAGAATAATTTGCTTTATCCTTTTATTTTTTTCACCGCCACATTCACACACTTGCTTGTAAACCAATACAACTTACACTTTGAAAGAAAAAAAAAAAAAACACTCGTTGAAACAGAAATAAAAAAAAATGTACTTCATCCTGCGTCTTTTTTTTTTTTTTCATCGCCACAAATTTTTTTTTCATGGTCACAATTCACACAATCGTCATCCCAACCAACCCAACACAAGGAAATGAGTTATAGACACCGTGGCAGCGGATAATCAACCCTTCTTATTTATATCACCTTAGATTCCACGTTTACAGCCGCACGTACCTCGCCTTCAAGTGAATTAGAGAATAAATAAACCACATTTCGATAAACAAATGAATGACAGAATAAGTAGATATGGAATAAGTGATAAGAAGGTGATGAATAAGGAATATACAATCTGACATTTTCCTTTTTCATGGTGGTGGTGGTGGTGGTGGTGACGGTGGTGGTGGTGGTGGTTAAGAAGGGCCTTTGAATGTCCTGATGTGAACCTGTGTTTATTTAATGCTTCAAGAAAAGAGAGAAAGGAAAGGGAGTGAGATGAGGTGAAGCAAGACAGACAGTACAAGGAATTAAGGAAATGAAGTTGCTGTTGCTTTATTTATTCATGTCTTTATCTTGGCTTGCTTTCTTTCTGTACTTGCTTATTCATGTATTTTGTCTTTTTTTCTTTTTTTCTTGTCTAATCCATCTGTCTGTCTGTTAAATTTTCTTAATATGTACCTGGATATTTATCACGGTACAAATCTTTTCACTTTTCATCATTCTTATTTATTTATAATCATCATAACTTTTTCTATTTTTTATAAAACTAGGTCTACTAATACTAGTGTAACAATAATAACTAGTGTAATTTCATGTATTTACATTAGAAGCAGCTGAAATGTGGCATCGCTGAAATTATTATGTATCAGTAACAGTATGGTGAGGGTTGCAGTGAAGGCAGTGTGCTCCCGTAACCACAAGTTTATTGAAGTAAACTGACAGTCTTGAAAGAGGCGCACGGTGACCTCTGGGCTGTGGTGAGGAGTGCACGATTTCGCCCAATTTCAGAAACGCTTTGCTCTCTCACCTCGACTATTTTCCAAGGCCACAGAGATGGCTAGCCCGGTTCCTCAAGACTGTTTCTCATGTTAATAACGTTGGAATCTTGTTAATATGTCACTACGACCTTAAAAACACCCTTGAAGATCTGTGTAACTTCAACTAGAGCCTTTTGATAATAGAGGAGGTGTGGGGAGAAATGTTTCAAAATACGGTCCTTCTTGCGATGGTTGTACCCACACTGACGGGACGGGCAGCGAGGACAGCAAGTGCAGCGGGTAGCAATTGTAGTTAGAGCCGTAGAAGGTGCTGCAGGACTTGCTGACTGTGACAGGGCAGGAGGTGGTGGTGAGTCCCTCCGAGGCAGTGGATGGACTGGCCTCGTGACTCCAATAGCCACTTAGCTTGTTATCGTTACACTATCATTACACAGAGAAAGAGAGAGACTGATGGAGAAATTACTAGACATTACTAGAGAGAGAGAGAGAGAGAGAGAGAGAGAGAGAGAGAGAGAGAGAGAGAGAGAGAGAGAGAGAGAGAGAGAGAGAGAGATTACTAAATAGACACACATAGATAAACAAAGAGAGAGAAAAAGAAAGAGAGAAATTACTAGATATCATTACACACACACACACACACACACACACACACACACATACAGAGACAGGCAGACAGACAGACAAGCAGAGAGAGAGAGAGAGAGAGAGAGAGAGAGAGAGAGAGAGAGAGAGAGCGCCATAAGCAAGGGTCTCAATTGGCAGTGTTAGGTTCTCGCCACAATGCAAATCACCTCACCTTTTAATGACATAACGACCTTCCAATGGGCACCTGGCTTCCTCGATCATTGTTACCGCGCCACTCTGATGAATGCTGCACCGAACGTTCCAAAAATGAGATCCGCGCAAACCTTTCTCTTTATCTCACCTCCCCGCCGCTGATTATACAGGTGTGTCTAGCGCGGACAGGTGTGCTAATACCGGGGGACTTAATTACCTCCGACTTTTTTTTTTCTTTATATTTTATGCTTGAGTTTTTATTTTTTTTATTTTTTATTTTTTTTGGGTGTTTGTGTGTGTTTTTTTTAATTGCAGTTTTGGTTTTTGTAATGTTTTATTTGTTTCTGTGTTGTCTGATTTGATTTATTTGTTTATTTGTTTATTTATTTTATTTATTTTTGTAATTGTTTATTTTTTAGGGTTCGTTATTATTTGATGTATTTTTGTGGTATTTGAGGTTAATTTTTTGTGTTTTTTTTCTGTTCTATCGTTCATTTTTCCTGTTTTCTTTATTCTGTTGCCTTACCTTGTGCTAATCATCTTTGTTTTCGTGTTTTGTCATTTTTTTATTTTTCTCTTTTCCTGCGTTATCCTCTTTTCTTTCTACTTTTCCTTGTTTCACTGTTTTATCAAGTTTTTTTGTTATTCTTCTTACCTTTTACTTTTTTGTCTTTTTTTATTTCCTTTTATCTTCCAGTTTATCTTTCCTTGTTTATTTTTAATTAAGAAACGGAGACAAACATAGAGAGACAGACTAAAGTGAAAGACACACACACACACACACACACACACACACACACACACACACACACACACACACACACACACACACACACACACACACACACACACACACACACACACACACACACACACACACACACACACACACACACACACACACACACACAGGTACTAGGAACACAAGTTAGTGATATAAAAGCAATACGAGAGCAGGTGTTTCTATTGTGACTAAATATTATGGCTCGTAATTCAAGGCGGTGATAAAAATAAAGAAAAAAATAGAAACCACGTGTTTATATCTGGACTTTTTACACTCTAATTAATCACACCTATGTTAATTATGTATAAAAAATAAAAAAAAGGGGGACAAACTGAATAATAAAGCCGTGACTCGCTTGTTGCCTCACGAACACACAAAGAAATCGAGTGAAAAATGAGAGACAGGGAAAAAAAGTATCATTAAACTCATTTTTTCCCGCTCTTTTATTTATATGTGACAAAAAAAGG
>NC_087189.1:1640000-1652500 GCF_035594125.1 Scylla paramamosain
AGAGTGATGATAGGGAGGAGGGGAGAGTGTATCATCATTGTTTGAGGCATTAATTATAGAGGAGGAGGAGGAGGAGGAGGAGGAGGAGGAGGAGGAGGAAGAGGTGGTGGTGGTGGTGTAAGTATAAGGAACATTTCATTGTAAACTGTGCTAAGGTGAGATATGACTGTAGGAGTGTTGATGGAAGAGGAGGAGGAGGAGGAGGAGGAGGTAGGGAAGAAGCATTAACTCCTGCGGCACACCTCTTCTCCCTTCCTCCTTCTTACTCTTGAAAATTATTACTGCACTTCATTCCCCCTTTTTCCAAGAGAGAGAGAGAGAGAGAGAGAGAGAGAGAGAGAGAGAGAGAGAGAGAGAGTGAGAGTGAGAGATGATGCCAAAAGGGAGAGTGAGAGAAAAGAGAGACCGTGATGTACTCTCTTCAGATCTATCATCGTTGTGTGTGTGTGTGTGTGTGTGTGTGTGTGTGTGTGTGTGTGTGTGTGTGTGTGTGTGTGTGTGTGTGTGTTTCCGTTGTTGTTACCGGAAATGTAGAAATCATTTTTAAGATACTACTACTACTACTACTACTACTTTTTTTTTACTACTACTACTACTACTACTACTACTACTACTACTACTACTACTACTACTACTACTACTACTACTACTACTACTACTACTACTACTGCTCGTGTATAGATATAGGATTACATAATTAGGGATTGAGAGAGAGCGAGAGAGAGAGTGAGAGAGTGAGAGAGAGTGGGAGAGAGTGAGAGAGAGTGAGAGAGTGAGAGAGAGTGAGAGAGAGAGTGAGAGAGAGTGAGAGTGAGAGAGAGTGAGAGAGAGAGTGAGAGAGAGAGAGAGAGAGAGAGAGAGAGAGAGAGAGAGAGAGAGAGAGAGAGAGAGAGCTGACTTAGGCTGTTTCAAACTTAGCTTACTGTTCATCTATCTCAGCATTCTCTCTCTCTCTCTCTCTCTCTCTCTCTCTCTCTCTCTCTCTCTCTCTCTCTCTCTCTCTCTCTCTCTCTCTCAGAAGGAAAAAAAGAAAAGGTAAGGGAAGAAAGGGGAAGGAAAAGGAGAGGAGGGGAAGGAAATTATAGGAAAATGAGGAAAGAGGAGAGAAAAGCAAGAAAATAAAGATAGGAAGAGGGAAAAAGAATGAGAAACAGATGAATAAGGAAAAAAAGGAAGGAAAGTTGAAAAAGTAGAGAGAGAGAGAGAGAGAGAGAGAGAGAGAGAGAGAGAGAGAGAGAGAGAGAGAGAGAGAGAGAGAGAGAGAGAGAGATGTAATTAAGGTGGAGAGAAAGATAAGGAATGGAGGGAGATTAGGAGGTGGTGGAGGGATGGAGGGAAGGTAGATAAACTGGAGGAGTAGATTGATAACGGAGGGACTTAGTAGAGAGAGAGAGAGAGAGAGAGAGAGAGAGAGAGAGAGAGAGAGAGAGAGAGAGAGAGAGAGAGAGAGAGAGAGGGGGGGCGGGAGGAGGGGAAGCATCATTGACATCATCAGTAATCCTAACAAGCAAAGTAGCATTGTGTGTCGTCTGATGTGCTTTAAGTCATGTCACTGTTAGTGTGTAGCCTCCTCCTCCTCCTCCTCCTCCTCCTCCTCCTCCTCCTCCTCCTCCTCCTCCTCCTCCTCCTCCTCCTCCTCCTCCTCCTCCTCCTCCTCCTGGTCCTTCTCTTCCTGCTTCCACGTTTGTCTCTCTCTCTCTCTCTCTCTCTCTCTCTCTCTCTCTCTCTCTCTCTCTCTCTCTCTCTCTCTCTCTCTCTCTCTCTCTCTCTCTCATCTGCTCCATTTTCGTCTGTCTCCTTTTTTATTATCTTTTTCTATTATATACTCCTTCCATTCTTCTACTTTTCTACTCCATTCTTAGTCTTTCTCCCTCTCCCTTCCTATCCCTGTCACTATCACTTTCTATCTCGTTTCCATCATCTTTATCCTCCTATGTATCCCTTGTATCGTATTCCTTCACTCAGACTCTTTCCCTCTCCCTCTCTAGCCCTCTCCCTCTCTCTCCCTCCCTCCCTCCTTGAACAAAACATTACAATACCGAGTCGGAGCCTACGTGACTCAAGTGACTAGTGACCGCCGCCAGACAGTCAGACCCCGTAGTATTTGTAGTATTTTTTTGCAACTGGCTTATCCTCTTGACAAGTCCTGCTCTCTCGTGTCCCCTGTGAGCTACCACCGCCCTTAGCACCCAGGTACCTAAGGGTTATTTACGCCTTGTTTATGGGGCCGTGTTTGCGCCCCTGTGTCCTCGAAGGTTGATTGGCGTTGAGTGAAGACAATGATAGACTTGATTGTTGGGAAATTATGTATGTTTGATCAGCTGATTACGACTGTTAACTTGTACCGACGCGTTCCTGCCTCGTTCCTGCCTCGTTCGGGGTCGTTCGGGGTCGTTCTGGGTCGCTCTGGGGTCCCATTCGGCTTCCTGCATCGTGTTTATCCCAGTAAAGGTCGTAGTGGTGGTTGAGTTAGGTTGGTATTGGTTTGGTTTGGTTAGGAATGTCAGGTAATGTTGTGCTATGCTGGGTTAGTTAGGTAAGGTTAGGTTAGGTTAGGTTAGGTTAGGTAGGGTTAGGTTAGGTAGGGTTAGGTTAGGTAAGGTTAAGTTAAATTAGGTGAGCTAAGGTTAGGTAAGGTTAGGTTAGGTAAGGTTAGGTTAGGTAAGGTTAGGTTACGTTAGGTAAGGTTAGGTTAGGTTAGGTAAGGTAAGGTTAGGCAAGAGCACGTTAGATTAAGTTAGGGGAGGTGAGGTGAGGTTAGGCTAGGTTAGGTCATTCTAGGTGAGGTTAGGTTAGGTTAGCAAGGTCAGGTAATCCTTTCACTCACCACCACCAAGATTCTGTCTCGTATTTTTAATCTGCCCAGAAATGCATAAATATAAATGATCTAACTCTATTACTGGCTGGGACACGACCTCGCCTGGCTATCTGCCCTCCCTCACCCAGCACACCCATCACTCCCCCATCAGTCCCCAGCCCACCAGTGTGTCCCGTCTACCACCCCTCTTATCCACTCACCACGCCTGCCCTGTTACTGTCAATATGTTAATAGTTTGATGCTTTCAGCTGGTCAGTCTTGTTTTCCCATATCGAGGCCAGCATCACCACGCGGATCTGTGGGGTCGTTGAGGGAGGGTCGTGCGGCGGGTTGTCAGGGTCGTCACGTCGTCCCTGCATCACGGCACCTGAACAAAAGACGCCACAACAGGCACCAATGTTTTGATGGCTTGCTGGGGTACCGCTGGGGTGTTACTGGGGTACCACTGGGGTTCTTCTTGGATCCTTTTCTCCTTGGTGTTGTGTGGCCGCCGCTTGACCGTCTCCTGTCCTCGTCAACCCCGCCAAACTCTCCCTTTCACCCCCTACCACTCCTCACCACTCCCCACCACTCCACCATACCACACCCACCCCTCGCCACCTCCCCATATCCTTTCTTTTTGTAGTCTTACGGCCGCCGCTTGACCAAAACCACTCCCTGTCCTCCCCACCACTCCCCATCATCCCCCCACCTCCCCTATCTCGTACCACACAGCTCAGAACCCCCCGTACTTTACCCGTGACACCCAAATACACCTGCACACTTCCCCATCCTTCTCCCCATCCCCACCTTGGCTTAGTACATCCCCATCATCCCCCAACAGACAATCACATCATTTTCATCTGCATATTACACCAGCCCTCCTCCTCCTCCTCCTCCTCGCCTGCTTGTCAACACTCACGGATCTGATGCCGCGTCCCGTTACGTTCAATTGGCGTCATTGTGATACAGACGCGTGCCCGGCCGCCCCTGCGTCTGCCATGCGGGTACCTCACTCACGAGGCCGCACGCAACGCATATACACCCTGAAACGCCCAGGAATATTCAGAAAAACACAGTAATATGCAGGTAACACACAGCTAACACTCAGAAACACACAGCAGACACTCAAAAACACTCAAAAAACACTCAAAAACACAGAGGGACGCTCCGCAACACTCCTAAACAGAGAAACACACAACAGCATTCAGAAACACACAAAAGACACTCAAGAATACTCCGCAACACTCCGCAACGCACAGGGACACTCCGCAACACTCCTAAACAAAGAGAAACACACAACAACATTCAGAAACAGGCGGGGAACATATAAGGAACACTACAGTAATACAGAAACACAATATTTTTCTTTCCTTTCTCTCTCTCTCTCTCTCTCTCTCTCTCTCTCTCTCTCTCTCTCTCTCTCTCTCTCTCTCTCTCTCTCTCTCTCTCTCTCTCTCTCTCTCTCTCTCTCTCGTTAAAAATGAAACGCGTGCCTTTAAGAACCAACAACAAAAAATGGGGTGCTAATATTTCACACACACACACACACACACACACACACACACACACACACACACACACACACACACACACACACACACACACACACACACACACACACACACACACACACACACACACACACACACACACACACACACACACACACACACACACACGTACTACTCAGTCTTCTATTATGTAACACCTGAGTAACACAAATAAGCGAGGGGCAGGTGAGAAAAGATAACGCAGTAACTTGTTCTAATATTCACGTGACTCACCTGTATATGACAAAACGGTACAGGTGTGATGGCCGACTTACCTCTGAGTTTACCTTGAGTTTACCTTGAGTTTACCTGTGTTTACCTGTGTTTACATTGAGTTTACCTTGAGTTTACCTGTGTTTACCTGTGTTTACCTGAGTTTACCTTGAGTTTACCTGTGTTTACCTGTGTTTACCTGTGTTTACATTGAGTTTACCTTGAGTTTACCTTGAGTTTACCTGTGTTTACCTGAGTTTACCTTGTGTTTACCTGTGTTTACCTGTGTTTACATTGAGTTCATATGAGTTTACATTGAGTTTACCTGTGTGTTTACCTGTGTTTATCTATGTTTACCTTGAGTTTACCTTGAGTTTACCTGTGTTTACCTGTGTTTACCTTGAGTTTACCTGTGTTTACATTGAGTTTACCTTGAGTTTACCTGTGTTTACCTGAGTTTATATGAGTTTACATTGAGTTTACCTGTGTTTACCTGAGTTTATGAGTTTACATTGAGTTTACCTGTGTTTACCTGTGTTTACCTGAGTTTACCTTGTGTTTGCCTGAGTTTACCTGTGTTTACCTGAGTTTACCTGTGTTTACCTGAGTTTATATGAGTTTACATTGAGTTTACCTGTGTTTACCTGAGTTTACCCGAGTCTATATGAGTTTACTTGAGTTAGCCAGAGTTTACCTGAGTTACCCTGAGTTGTCCTGAGTTTATATGAGTTTACCTGAGTTTACCTGAGTTTATCTGAGTTATCCTGAGTTTATATGAGTTTACCTGAGTTACCTTGAGTTTATATGAGTTTACTTGGGTTATCGTGAGTTTACCTGAGTTTACCTGGTTTGCTTGTCTCACCTGTTGATAAATGAAGGGTTTGTAAGAGTTATTTTTTTTAGGTGTTTTGTAATTTTTTTCAGTTATTTTTTTAAAGTTTTGTTTCTCATTGTTTTGTTTGTTTTTTGTGTTTTTGTATTTTTTCGCTTGTTTTGTTTGTTTACTTTTCCGTGTTTTTCTTTTGTTCCTCCTTTCTGTGTCTTTCTTTTCTTTTCTTCTATTTCTTTTCTCTTTTCAGTCCTCTTCCTCTTTTCTCTTCTTTATCTATTACTGTTCTTCCTTTTTTTTTCATAACACTTCATCTCCTGTTCTAATTTTTTTCTCTTTCTCCCTTTTATTTGTCCGTATTGTTGTGTTGGTAAGGCATCACCACCACCACCACCACCACCACCACCACCACCACCACCTTGAGTATATTAGTATTGTGTGTGTGTGTGTGTGTCATTCATTCATCAGAACTATTGTCCTCCTCGTCACCTTCGCTCCCTGACCCCCCATTACTCCCTTCCCCATCCCTTCCCCCTTCCCCTCCCCCCATCAAGCACGGGAAGGAAAATGAAAAATTGTCAAGCAGATAAAATGATACACTGAACAATGGCCACGTAATGTCCTCACCCTCCCGCCCCCCTCGCCCCCCTCGTGCCCCTCTCGTCCTCCTTCAGCGCCCCCACCCTCACTCGCCAACCTCAGCGCCCTCCCGCCACGCCCCTCCAAATTGTTGCCTCTGTATCTACCAAGGTGCGACTCTCTCTCTCTCTCTCTCTCTCTCTCTCTCTCTCTCTCTCTCTCTCTCTCTCTCTCTCTCTCTCTCTCTCTCTCTCTCTCTCTCTCTCTCTCTCTCTCTTTTATACCAAACCTTTTCTTTCTTTTCTCTCTTCCTTTCCTTTTTTTCTTTTCTCGGCTTTCCTTTCCTTTTTTCTCCCTTTTTTGTCTGTTTCCTCCTTCCCTCCTCTCTTTCTTTCCCTATTTCATTCTTTTCTTTCCGTTTTTTAATTCCTTTCTTTGTATTTTATCTCCCCTTTTCTTCCATATTTTCTTCTCTATCTGTCCTCTATCTCTCCTCCTTTTCCTCCTTATCCTTTTCTCCTTTCCTTCTTTCTTTTCTATGGCTTTCTTCCCTAACATCTATCCTCTTCTCTTCCTCTTCCTTTCCTTCCTTCCTTCCTTCCTTCCTTCCTTCCTTCCTTCCTTCCTTCCTTCCTTCCTTCCTTCCTTCCCTCCTTCCTTCCTTCCTTCCTTCCTTCCTTCCTTCCTTCCTTAGCTACCCTCTCCTGTCACCACCACCACCACCACCACCACCACCACCACCACCCCGTCCCTCACAGGAAGAGATACAAGACTCTACAATATTAAGGCGCCTCATATCATTAGTCCAGGTGTTTTGGGGCCTTCTCACCTGTGCATAAGTAAACACGCTTAAGTACCTGGGCAGGAGACGCGGCGGTTCAGGTGTTGAGGTAATTGACTTGGTAAAAGTAGGTAAAGAAGAAGGAGGAGGAGGAGGAGGAGGAGGAGGTGGGTGAAGGTAGAAGGGGGTGAAGGAAAGGAAGGGACGGGAGAAAGGAGGATGGAGGAGGGGGGAGGTAGGAGGGATGGAGGAAAGGAAATGAAAGAAAGGAAAGGAGGAAAGAGGAGGAAAACAAAGGAAGGAAATTAAATGAAGGAAGGAAAAGAACGAAGCGGGGAGGAAAGAAAATGAAAGGAAGGAAGGAAGGAAGGGAGGAGGGGAAAGAGTGAAAGGAGTTACGATTTTAAAGGAAAGGAATAAGAAGAGATAAAAAGAGAAAACGAAAGTAAGATTTAAAAGGAGTAAAGAAAAGAAGAAAAAGTTTAAAAGGAGAGAGAAAGGAAAGAGAGAGAGAAAGGAAGAAAAGGGGGAAGACAAGAATAAATATAAATACTGAAAAAAACAAGATAAAGATAGGAATAAAAAAATAAGATTGTAATATAAAAAAATAGAAAAACAGAAACAAATGGAAAAATAAAGATAACAGTGAGTAAAAGTAACACACACACACACACACACACACACACACACACACACACACACACACACACACACACACACACACACACACACACACACACACACCACTATCACCAACAACTTGAGATGAGGGAGATGGATACACCCCTCCCATCCCCTCCTCACCCCTCACCTCCCCTCCCCTCATCTCCCCTTGTTTACCTCCCCAGACACCCTAGTTATCTCTTTTCTCCTCTATTTTTCCTCCCTCTCTTCATCCCAACCCGCATAGTCATTTGTTTATATCTCCCCCTTACCTCCCCTCTCCCCCTCCTCTCCCTCACCACCCCGGGGCAGACGACTGGAAAAAAGGTCACGCTGTAGACGCTCAGTGGCCATTAAGGTCATTGCCTGAAGGTCTTCGGCTTGTATTGTCATGATAGATTGCTTGTCTGCTGGGGGAGGGGGTGGAGACGGGTGGGGAGGGGTGTGGAGGGGTGTGGAGGCTGGAGACGGATGGCACTAAGGGGGCTGTGGGTGGCTTGGACGAAGGAATGGGGAAGGGGAGACGGGGAGGGGAGTGAGTGTGGGGTAGTTACTGGTTGTGGGAAGAGGGGAGAGGGGAGCTGGGCATCTGTAGGAAGGGGAGAGAGATGGGAAGAGATCTAGGTAGTGACTGAGTTACTGTACTGGGGAGGTGGGGAGATGGGAAGACCTGGGAAGTGGTTACAATTTACTAGGGAAGGGGAGATGGGGAGATAGAAACTAGGAAGCTATTATGAACACTTGAGAAGGAGAAAGGGAGGGGAGGACTAAGGTAGAAAATGGGGAGAAGAGAAGAGAAGGGAGACAATAAGATGGGGTGACATGTACTGGGGAGGAAATATTAACTTATGGCAATTTTTTTGGGAGAAAAGGGGAGGATAGAGAGGCTGGGGAAGGGTTAGTAGGGGAGTTTAAGCTACTAAGGTGGGACTGGGGAGTTGGGAGAGGGGAGGGGGAGAAGGGGGTAGGGACAGATCTGGGGAGGGGAGAAAAGAAAAAGGAGGAATGATGTGCGAGAGGAAAGGAGAAGGAATTGAGAAAAAAAGGGAGAAGGAGGAAGAGGAGGAGGAGGAGGAAGAGGGAGAGGAGGAGGAGGAGGAGGAGAAGGAGGAGGACATGGGAGGGAAGGAAAGGAAAAGAGAGAGAGAGAGAGAGAGAGAGAGAGAGAGAGAGAGAGAGAGAGAGAGAGAGAGAGAGAGAGAGAGAGAGAGAGAGAGAGAGAGAGAGAGAGAGAGAATAGCAAAAACGCCTGAGGAAGGAAAGAGAAGAAAGAGGAGGAGGAAGAGGAGGAGGAGGAGGAGGAGGAGGAGGAGGAGGAGGAGGAGGAGGAGGAGGAGAAAGAGGTAAGACTGGCAGGGACCACAGAGACGAGAGACGAGAGACGCGCGAGAGAGAGAGAGAGAGAGAAAGAGAAGGAAAGGGAAGGGAAGGGAATGGAGGGGAGGGGAAGGGGAAAGGGAGGGTGTGATGCGGTGCCTGGAGCCATGGGGGTGGGGGGAGTAGGAGGTCTGTCTTTGTTGGGCTCGATTTGAAGAGTAATAGACATTTTTTGTGCGGCTGATGCGGGATTTTTCTGCCTTGTATTGGGGTTAGTTTTGCTTCCTTCTTGACTGTTTTCTGAAGGTAAATACGAGGAGGAGGAGGAGGAGGAGGAGGAGGAGGAGGAGGAGGAGGAGGGAGGAAGGGAGGGTAGATATGTAGCTGAATGAGGAAAGAGGGAGTTTAGATGACAATGAGAGTACGAGTTGGGGATAGGAAGAGGAGGAGGAAGAAGAGGAGGAGGAGGAGGAAGAGGAGGAGGAGGAGGAGGTGATAAAAATATGAACAGTTCTCAATAAAACTCATGATGTTTACTGAATCGATACCATTAGAAAGAAACTATTTACTGTTGTTTGTCCTCCTCCTCCTCCTCCTCCTCCTCCTCCTCCTCCTCCTCCTCCTCCTCCTCCTCCTCCTCCTCCTCCTCCTCCTCCTCCTCCTCCTCCTCCTCCACAAATCTTCCCAACTGCCAGTAAAATATAGAGGAAGGATCTGGATTTAAAAGGCAATCAGGTGACGGGTTGACAGGTAAATCACAGGTAGATCATTGAAAGAGGTGACAAAGTGACGTAACTCTCTTCCCTTAAGGCAGTAAGGTTGTGAATGTAATGTAGAATGTGTGTGTGTGTGTGTGTGTGTGTGTGTGTGTGTGTGTGTGTGTGTGTGTGTGTGTGTGTGTGTGTGTGTGTGTGTGTGTGTGTCGCTTACTGTTCTGTCTACTTCCTTTCTTTCTTCTTATTCTGTGTCTGCTTCCACTCTTTCCTTATTCTATATCTTCTTACTTTCTCTCTTATTCTGTCTTATTCTCTCTTCCTTCTCTTCCTCATCCTTTCATTCCTTCCGTTTTTTCTTTCCTTTTCTCTTGTTTTTTTCTTCCATCTCTCTCCTTCCCTCTCTTTCATTCTCCCACGTTTCTTCCTCTTTTCTCTTCTCTTCTCTCCTACACTCATCTTCCTTTCCCCTATTCTTTATCTCCCTTCTCTCTCTTCTTCCTTTCATCCCTCTCCCTCTTCCACACTCCTTTTCCCTTCTCGTAATTCTTTCTACCCATATCTCCTCCTCCTCCTCCTCCTCCTCCTCCTCCTCCTCCTCCTCCTCCTCCTCCTCCTCCTCCTCCTCCTCCTCCTTACCTCCTTTCACCACATACGCCTCCAATTCTTCCTCTTATCCATACCCTCTTCCTCTTCTCCTTCTCCTCCTGCCCCCCTCCCGCCCCCCTCCCGTTCCCCCGAGCCACACCCTTCCGGGGAGTTGCTTCCTCATCAGAAAAATAGTGTTTGCTGCCCTCCCTCCTCCTCCTGGCCCCCCCTTGTTCTTTCCTTCCTCCCCTCTTGACTGGATTCAGGTGTGTTTATATGACTGTATTGAACAACTGGTTTGAATGAATTATACTTGTATGGATTAGAAATTATGTATGGATTAGGGATTATGTATTGTATTTATTTGGGACTGTGTGGATCAAAGCGATGTTTGTTTGTATCCACTATTTATCTGGTGATGAGTGTAAGTGGTGGACGACCCGGTAATCCCATTGACATCATCTTCAGCGAACAGTCTTATAGAAGGCAAGTGCTAGACCTAGCCGAGGATGTGGGGGTGGGCGAGCGGCACAGGCAGTGTGTGGGAGGCAGGGTGGCGATGGTGGAGGGTGAGTCGTTGAGTTGCCCATATGGTTGAGCAAGACCGTAGTATCTTGTCTGTCTGTCGGCGTGTGTGTTCAATTAAATCTTACACTTTTGATAACATGTTAGTTGTGATGGCTTTAGGAGGTTAAGAAATCGTTGTTTTAGCAGTACACTTCCTGGATGGCACAAGCTTCACAAGACTCCTCCACACCTAGATTTTGTGTGTTTACGTTTAGCAAGCACGGGGTGTCGGATTTGTCCCATCTGGCGTAGCGTCTTATAGTTACTCCAAGATGAGGCAAATCAGAACAGCGTTGATGATGATGGCTCCCAGTACAATGCAACCCCATCCAGGCCGGTCCTGTCGCGGCAGTCTATGGAGCCTGGCAGTGACGGAGGCTTGGGACACGACCGACCGCTTCCTTGTTGCTGTGAAGACGGCCACGTGAATGCTGGGCTCCCTTCTCACTGTATTTTAATTTCATGCATCCTTCTCTTCCCCCACATCTCGTTCTTGCTTTACTTTGGAATTGATAAATAAACTATTAATTGCCTTTGGGAAATGTAATGAACCATGTGGGAATATAAAACGGAGAAACCAAATAAAAAAAAAAGAAAACGATGATTATACAAAAAATAGAAAAGAAAAATACACATTGCCACTACAGAATATAATGAAAATCTTGCGTTAAAAAAAAAAAAAAAGATGCAACTAGAAAAAAGAAACACACCGAAATCAAGGAACTAAACTACACATCCAACCAAACCTCACCACAGACCCACAGACCCAGAGTAACATGACCATAACACAACAGACCCACAGACCAGGTGTGCGCGGTAATTAAGGAGTGGCCAGGTACAGGTAGGCAGGTGTGAGGTCAGGCGGACAGGTGATATTTCCACAGGTGAGCAGTAATGGACAGGTAGGCACGGGCAGGTAGGCGTGGGAACATTAAATAAGTAAGGGCGTGGCCTGTTTATATTGATAGTGTCATGGGGCTGGTGGTGGTGGTGGTGGTGGTGTAACGTAAAAACAAAACGAAAAGCAAAATTATAACACTCTCTCTCTCTCTCTCTCTCTCTCTCTCTCTCTCTCTCTCTCTCTCTCTCTCTCTCTCTCTCTCTCTCTCTCTCTCTCTCTCTCTCTCTCTCTCTCTCTCTCTCTCTCTCTCTCTCTCTCTCTCTCTCGTGACCCTGTACAGCTCAGGTGAACGCAAGTATATTTTCCCCAATTACCACATCTTCTCTCGTACCTGGAGGAGGAGGAGGAGGAGGAGGAGCGCGCCTTCCGCCAGTGTTTGAGGCCAATAACTGATAGTTCTCAACCACAAGACGGCGCCGCCAACAAAGCTTGCATTTTTAACACTTTTCAAAACTCAAATTATTCTTCATCGCCGGAGGGACAGACAGTTAATATTAATCTTGAACTTTTGCGCCTGCCTCCGTCTCCCTCCCCTCTCTCCTTCCCCTCCCCTCTCCCTCTCCCTCTCCCTCTCCCTCTCTCCCATCGCGTCAAGAATACCAAGTAAATAGAATGTGTAAAATAATTGATGGATTCTGTGGTTTATTGTGGGGAAAACTTTGAAACTGATTATAATATTGTCTTTGGTTTGGTGAGAGGGAGAGGGAGAAGGAGGGGGAGGGAGAGAGAAAGTTATATATTCTGTGTGAGGTGCCACGAGGAGGAGGAGGAGGAGGAGGAGGAGGAGGAGGAGGAGGAGGAGGAGGAGGAGGAGGAGCGAACGGCAAATATAACGTTAGGGATTTTAATGAAAACTCTTCCTATTCGTTCGGAAAAGAAACTCTCTTAGGGAATTCTGAAGCAGAGAGAGAGAGAGAGAGAGAGAGAGAGAGAGAGAGAGAGAGAGAGAGAGAGAGAGAGAGAGAGAGAGAGAGAGAGAGAGTTGCATCTGCGGGGGGA
>NC_087189.1:1657500-1660000 GCF_035594125.1 Scylla paramamosain
GAATGAAGAGAGAGAGAGAGAGAGAGAGAGAGAGAGAGAGAGAGAGAGAGAGAGAGAGAGAGAGAGAGAGAGAGAGAGAGAGAGTGGGGGGGGGGGGTCACACTCGCGCCCCAGCACTTGGCGGCGCAAAAAGGGAGGCACTAAGTCTGCAAGTCGGACAGCCTCCCCAGTGTCCGGTGAGTTATAGGTGGGAGTTTTTGTTCCTCTTTATTTAATCACCGGGAATTTATGGCTGATAGTGGATAGGTGAGCTGGTGGTGGTGGTGGTGGTGGTGGTGGGGGGTGAGCTTTTGTGTGTGTGTCTGTGTGTGAGTGTGTGTGTGTGGTGAAGGGTTGCAGGCATATACTTTTTGGTCACACACACACACACACACACACACACACACACACACACACACACACACACACACACACACACACACACACACACACACACACACACACACACACACACACACACACACACACACACACACACACACACACACTTATTTCTTCATTAATGCACATACTTTACCCTTTCTCTCGCTTTTTTCTTTCTCTTTTCTCTCTCTCTTCCACTTCATACACCCATACTATATTCTTCCATTACTTTCTTTCATTTTGTCTCTTTCTCTTTCTCTTTCTCTAACACATAATCAACTCCTTTCTATCACCCTTCTCTCCCTCCTTCCCTCTCTCTCCCAAACACAATCACCTCTTCCCTCTCACCTTCCTCTCTCCTCTCTCCCCCTCTCTATCCCATCACAGTTATTAGATTAAGTAAATTCCACAGGTTTTTGTCACGAAAGGGTTGAGGTGTCACGGGATGAACCCCTCAGGTGTGTGTGTTTACCTGTGTTACCTGCGTGATTTGGGACAGGTGTGGAAGATAGGGTGACGAAAAAAAGTGGAGAAAAGTAGGAGAAAAGTAGATAAAAAAAGAAGAAAGAAGTGAGAGGGATAAACAAGGAGGAGGAGGAGGAGGAGAAGTATGGGTAAAGCAGGAAAGACGTAGAAAGAAGTAGTCATGGAAGGAAAAGAGGAAAACTAGGAAGATTAAGAGGGAGAAGGAACATAGGAGGAGGAGGAGGAGGAGGAGGAGGAGGAGGAGGAGGAGGAGGAGGAGGAGGAGGAGGAGGGGGAGGAGGAGGGGAGGGGTTAGGGTTTGCGATTACGGCTTCTCGCGTCCGTGTGGTGAAATTCGACGTAGAGGAAAAGAAAATAGAGCAAAAATTTGATTCCGAATGCGACCAGTGTAGCTGATTTCCACCACCACCACCACCGCCACCACCACCACCACCACCACCACTGCCACCACCACCGCCACCGTCACCCCTGCACCGACATCCATTTACTGTTAAGTGCCTCTGAACGACACTCTTCAATTGTTTTTACTGAGTAGGAACCTTCATCTACCTCCAGCCCTTTTTCCTCCTCCTCCTCCTCCTTCTCCTCCTCCTCTTCTTCTTCGTCCAATTTTCTCTTCTCTTGTGTTTCTCCTTTTCGTTCTTAGTTTTCCTTGTTTTCGTCTTTTCTTCGTCTGTATTCACGTTACTACTACTACTACTACTACTACTACTACTACTACTACTACTACTACTACTACTACTACTACTACTACTACTACTACTACTACTACTACTACTACTACTACTACTACTACTACTACTACTACTACTACTACTACTACTACTACTACTACTACTACTACTACTACTACTGTTTCTGTTCCTGCTTGTTTTCCTTCTTGTTCTTGTTCTTTTTGTTCTTGTTTTTCTTGTTTTTCTTGTTTCTCTACTTCCTCTTCTACTTTTAACTTAACCTCTACTTTTTCCTCCTCCTCCTCCTCCTCCTCCTCCTCCTCCTCCTCCTCCTCCTCCTCCTCCTCCTCCTCCTCCTCCTCCTCCTCCTCCTCCTCCTGATGGATGCACTCAAGTGTTTTGCTCCGCCGCCACACACACTGCAGGCGACCGCGGGGGTGTGCTGGGGGCAGGGTGGGGCTGGTTTCGGTGGGGGAGGGGGTCACTTCGGAGGGGAGGGTCGCTAATCGAACGATGAATGACCGTAATGAATATGTACCGGAAAAAGCCGATTAGATTTTCTTTTTCCCTCTTTTCCTTTTTCCCTTAGTGGCTTAGAGAGAGAGAGAGAGAGAGAGAGAGAGAGAGAGAGAGAGAGAGAGAGAGAGAGAGAGAGAGAGAGAGAGAGAGAGAGAGAGGTATGTGTGGGTGTGTTTGTACTAAGCGAGAGATGAAGAATAAATAGCGGTGAAGACTTAGGCGGCGCACCACACAAGGAAATGATAAGTCAATAGAAGATGGTGAGAGGTGAGAGGCTGGGAGAGGAGGTGAGAAGAGAGAGGCGGGGAGAGAGAGGTTGGGAGGGGCGGGGAGACTCGAATAGACACCCTCAGCTTCCTCGCCTTATACTAAACACGTGGAGGAGGAGGAGGAGGAGGAGGAGGAGGAGGAGGAGGAGGAGGAGGAGGAGGAGGAGGAGGAGGAGGAGGAGGAGGAGA
>NC_087189.1:1662500-1672500 GCF_035594125.1 Scylla paramamosain
GGTTGGAGGGGTACTGGAAGGGGTACATGGAAGCGACAGGGCGTACTAGGGTTGGTTACTGTAAGTTTATGCATGTTAGAGTATGAGTGTGTCTGGCAGGGTGTGTAGGGAAGTTACAGGGGTTTAAGAAGGTACAGGTTACAGTCATAGATACGTTCAGGGTTACAGGGAAGTTACAGCAGATGTCACCAGTCAAATTACAGAGGTTTAAATGCAGATTACACTTGTTACAGAGGTCACAAGTAATCTACAGGTAGTTACAGGTGAGTTACAGTATACAGGTATGGAGTAGCAATACTACATAAACTACAGAAAAGATACAGGATGCAGGAATGGTGCAGGGGGCATCTACAGGGTGGCACAGGAAGAATGAAGTATATTGGTGGTCTTAGCGACGTCACGGAGGCTTGTAAAGACTTCTAGAGGTACAGGTGAGGCGCGGGTGTTCCAAGGGAGATTACAGGGCGTCTGAGAGGCCTATGAATAATTGTAGGCCTTGGGAGGGCGTGTTAGGCCTCTATAGGGGTATTGAAATCATTGGAATTATTTGTATGTTCCTCCTCCTCCTCCTCCTCCTCCTCCTCCTCCTCCTCCTCCTCCTCCTCCTCCTCCTCCTCCTCCTCCTCCTCCTCCTCGTTGCTATTACCTGTCTTTCTTTTGATCTCTCCCTCACCTGTCCTCCCCTTTCCTTTCCTTTCCTTTTCTTCTTTCTTTCTTTCTTTCTTTCTTTCTTTCTTTCTTTCTAAGTGTTAATTTATTCTCCTTTTCAGTTTTTCTCGTGTATAACTTGTTCTGTTTTGTTTATTTTCTTGTGTGTCATTATTCTTTCTTATATTCTCTCTTGTTCCTTCATTCTAAGTACTGGTATCATTTCATTTTCCTTGCTCTCTCTCTCTCTCTCTCTCTCTCTCTCTCTCTCTCTCTCTCTCTCTCTCTCTCTCTCTCTCTCTCTCTCTCTCTCTCTCTCTCTCTCTCTCTCTCTCTCTCTCTCTCTCTCTCTCTCTCTCTCTCTCGTGTAATTTGCTTTGTTTTAGTTATTTTCTTCTGTGTCTTCTCTTTCTTACTTTCTTTTTCCTTTCATTCTAATTTATCTCGTATTCTCGCTTAGTTTTGTCCATTTTCTCCTATGTGTTTTCTTTCTTCCTTTCTTCTCTTATCATTCTAATTTATCTCGTATTCTCGCCTAGTTTTGCATATTTTCTCGTGTCTCTTTTCTTTCTTATTTCCTTTCTTCTGTCATTCTAATTTATCTCGTATTCTCGCTTAGTTTTGCATATTTTCTCTTGTCTTTTCTTCTTCCTTTCTTCTATCATTCTAATTTATCTCGTATTCTCGCTTAGTTTTGCATATTTTCTCTTGTGTTTTTCTTTCTTCCTTTCTTCTATCATTCTAATTTATCTCGTATTCTCGCTTAGTTTTGCATATTTTCTCTTGTGTCTTTTTCTTTCTTACTTTCTTCTCTTATTCTAATTTACCTCGTGTTCTTGCGAGTACACGTGTGGATGTGCATGAAGCGAAGATCATTACAAGCACGCCCTCACCTTCCTGTACCTTTGCATTTACCTGTTGCTAAATTACAGGTATTTTTCCAGGTGAGTGCATCTTTGTTTTATGTAGGAGGGGCAGCGGCCAAGGGCAACACAATGAAAGGAAAGGAAAGACCCACTGATTCAGAAACGATTGTAAAAAATTTGAGGTTGTGTCTTGAAACTTCCCATATGAGAGAGGTCTGGTCATAGGAAGGAGATACAGAAGCAGGCAGGGAGTTTCAGAGTTTATTAGAAAATGGAATGAGTGATTGAGAATGGTGGTTAATTCTTGCATTAGAGAGGTGGACAGAGTAGTGGTGGAAGTGGAAGATTTTGTGGAGGTTAGGTATGCAGTTAATTAGTTAGCAAAATCTGAAGAGCAGTTAAATTAGAAAATAATAATCTTTTTCTTTATTTTCTTTGATCTTAGGGCTTGCTTCTTTATTTTTTATAACTTAATATATCTCTACTTTACTCCGTCTTCTAATTCCCTTTGTGCAGCTCTACATACTATTCACTTTCATCATATTTTACTTCTATTTCTCTCTAACTCAACATGCTTTTATATTCTTCTATCACATCTTATCTCTTCGTCCATCTCAATACAATTTTACTTTACTCCGTCTTCCGATCTCCTTCACCTTCACACACCATTCAATTTTAACATACTCGTATCTTACTTCTATTTTACTCTTTTCTTCACTCCATCCTCTAACCTTCTTCTTCCACCTCGATACACTATTCAATTCTATCGTATCTTCTATTTTACCATTTTTCTTCACTCTATCCTCTAATTTCCTTCGTCCACCTCGATACACTAAACAATTCTACTATATCTTCCTTCTATTTTACTTCTTTTCTTCACTCTATCCTCTAATTTCCTTCATCCACCTCGATACACTAAACAATTCTACCGTATCTTGCATTTAATTCTCTACTCCACCTTATGATTTCCGTCGTCCACCTCCACGTATTCAGATGCAAGGGACGCAGCGGGGGTAGTGGAGTGTATCTTTCACTCTGTATGGACGGTGCTGTGTTAGTATTGCTGCTTATAACGATACACTGGCCAGCTCTTGCTAATGCGCCGACTGTTGATGTGGCCTGAGTGAGCACACGTAAAGGATGTGAAGGTGTGATCAGGTGCTTAATTGGTACTGCACTTACATGTTTGTTTGTTGCTTGTGTGTGCGTGTGCGTGCGTGTTTGTTTGTTTGTTTGTTGGTTAGTTTTGTGTTGTTTTTTTATTGTTTTTTTCTTTTTTTCTTTTGTTTTTGCTATTTTTCTTTGTTTCTTGTTTTAAGTTTATTTATTTATTTATTTATTTATTTATTTATTTTTATTTTTTGGTGTGTGTGTGCTCATATTTGTTTATTTTTGTTTCATCTTTTTTCTTTTCAATCCTTTTATTTCTTTATTTGTGTTCCTGTGATAATATTTTGTTAATTTTTTGTCTTTCTTTTCTTCTTTTAATTTGCTTGTTTTTGTTTGTTTTTATTTGTTTCTCTGTGTTCCTTGGTTTATATATCTGTATCTTTCTCTCTTCATTTCATGTGTTTTTTTGTTTGTATGTATGCAATCAATCTGTTTCCCTCTACATTGTTTACCTGTGTGTGTGTGTTGGCGAGAAGAGAGGAGGAGGAGGAGGATGGATAAGGAAAGCAGGGGAAACAAGGAAGGGAAAGGAGAGAAACTTCAAGGACAAAGGAAAAAGGGAAAACAAGATGGAGGAATTTTGGACAAGCACGGAGTAGGTTGGCTTATCAGAGAGAGAGAGAGAGAGAGAGAGAGAGAGAGAGAGAGAGAGAGAGAGAGAGAGAGAGAGAGAGAGAGAGAGAGAGAGAGAGAGAGAGAGAGAGAGAGAGAGAGAGAGAGAGAGACAGACAGAGACACTCACACAGGCACACACACACACACACACACACAGCCGGAGTATATCTTAAGTAAACATATCTTGAGGTGGCTTTTGAAATGTAAAATATGAATAATTTACAAGTGGCAGAAAAGTGTCTTAATTAGGCAGAAAAAAAGTGTTAATTATCACTGACGTGGACGGCCGCGGGCTTTGTGGGCGCTTGTTATGACAGTGGAATGTGGTTGGGCGCTATTCACTTGCTTGATAGAAGGATAACAAGATTGTGAAGGCGTGGCGGTGATAGGGAGTGTGAGGGGAGGTTTGGGGAGGGTCTGGTAAGGTATTGGTGGGTTAGTGGGCGGGTGGGGAGGTTACGGTGATAGGTGATGGGGTGTTTGCAGATGGGAAGTGAGGGATGGCTTGGGGGAGTGTGTGTGTGTGTGTGTGTGTGTGTGTGTGTGTGTGTGTGTGTGTGTGTGTGTGTGTGTGTGTGTGTGTGTGTGTGTGTGTGTCGCTCCTTAATCTCTGCAGGAAATTAATGAATAACTTAACTTTTCCACTCGTTTCTCTCTCTCTCTCTCTCTCTCTCTCTCTCTCTCTCTCTCTCTCTCTCTCTCTCTCTCTCTCTCTCTCTCTCTCTCTCTCTCTCTCTCTCTCTCTCTCTCTCTCTCTCTCTCCTCATTTCCTTTCTTTGACTACATTTTATTTATTACTATTATTTTTAAACATTTCTGGAATTCACAACAAAAGAAAATGAAAAAGAGAGAAAGACAGACAGACAGACAGACAGATTGACTGATAGACATACATACATACATACAGACATACATACATACAGACAGACAGACAGACAGACACAGAATTAAGTCCTTCATTTCCAGAACAAAACAAAACAAAACAACGAAACACAAAATACCACGAAAAAAAACAAAAAACATCACAGACAGACAGACAGACAGACAGACATTCAGACACACGGACAGAGAATTACGGACCGATTGGCGACCGATTGACCCCCTCCCTCCATATTGATTGATTGGGAGATTGATGTATTGATAGATTGATTGGTATCGAGGGAGAGAGGAGCGGCGGAGACAGGATCACAATAGCGCGCAACCCAAGGAGGGGCGACGGATGATTGCGCAAGGGACGAATAGCGATTGGCGATTCGTCCGTGTGATCGGGGCGAAACAGGACGCAAAACAGGAGGAGGAGGAGGAGGAGGAGAAGGAGGAGGAGGAGGAGGAGGAGGAGGAGGAGGAGGAGGAGGAGGAGGTAATCTTGTGGTTGTAAATATATCGGCTTTCTAAACTTAAAAAGACGAGATTATAGGGCAAGAGAGAGAGAGAGAGAGAGAGAGAGAGAGAGAGAGAGAGAGAGAGAGAGAGAGAGAGAGAGAGGTCCGCATGACACAACAAAAATCAAAGGGAGGGTTGCCAGATCGAACGCATTACCCAACCCCCCTTCCCCTTTCCCCATCCCCTCCCTCCCTTCCCCCTCCACAGTACATCCGGGTCACAGTAAGTAAACAGGGTGACAGCAGCGCCATCTTTGTACAGGCGACTGAACCACATACCAGAGAGAGAGAGAGAGAGAGAGAGAGAGAGAGAGAGAGAGAGAGAGAGAGAGAGAGAGAGAGAGAGAGAGAGGCAAGCATGTTTGGTATTAGATTAAGGTAACAGAAAACACCTGAGCTAACTCTGATAAAAGATAATTTACCTTGTCTTACCTTACCAACCTAACCTAACCTAACTTTGCCTTACTTACCCAGCCTAACCTAACCTACCCTAACCTAACGTAACCTAACCTAACCTAACCTAACCTAACCTTGCCTTACCTTACCTTACCTTATCCAACCCAACCTAACCTAACCTAACCTAACTTAACCTACCCTAACCTAACGTAACCTAACCTAACCTAACCTAACCTAACCTTGCCTTACCTTACCTTACCTTACCTTACCCAACCCAACCTAACCTAACCTAACCTAACCTAACCTAACCTAACCTAACTTACCTTAATATATTTTAACCTAACCTTATTTTACCTAACCTAACGTAGACGAAATTGAAACATTAAACACACACACACACACACACACACACACACACACACACACACACACACACACACACACACACACACACACACACACACACACACACACACACACACACACACACACACACACATACAAAGAACACCACCGCCACCACCACCACCATCATCACCATCACCACCAACACTAACAACAACAACAAGAACCATTAGACTGAAAATCCTAAACTGGCCTGTATCTTTTGCATCCTTAAGTGGCCGTGTTCCTGAGGGCTTTGTTTGGGCGGGAGGCAGAGGATGCGTGGGAGGGGCGGCGGCCGTTCCACAAAGGGCGTGAGAGTCAACCGTGCCGCCCCCTACCTGTGCCAAAGGTAATTAGTGCTCCCAACCTGAAGTCTCCTGATCTCCTCCACGAAATACGATATGTTCCGGAGGGCGCCGAGGGTCAAGGGGAGAGAGAGAGGGAGAGAGAGAGAGGGAGAAGGAGAGGGAGAGGGAGAAAGAGGGAGAGGGAGAAAGAGGGAGAGCGAGGAATGTAGATAGAAAGTCAACAAGATGATAGGAAAAAATGAAATGGAAATAAAACGTTAGAGAGAGAGAGAGAGAGAGAGAGAGAGAGAGAGAGAGAGAGAGAGAGAGAGAGAGAGAGAGAGAGAGAGAGAGAGAGAGAGAGAGAGAGAGAGTATTAGCCTATAGTATCGGCCATCATAGTAATGTAACCCTTTCAATAGCTGGTTAAAGGAACAGAATAGAAACGAAGTCTTGTAACCACACGACTGATAAGTGGAAGAATGACTCAATATTATGTTTTTGTGAAGGAAGGAATGTGAGGAGTGTGTGTGTGTGTGTGTGTGTGTGTGTGTGTGTGTGTGTGTGTGTGTGTGTGTGTGTGTGTGTGTGTGTGTGTGTGTGTGTGTGTGTGTGTGTGTGTGTGTGTGTGTGTGTGTGTGTGTGTGTGTGTGTGTGTGTGTGTGTGTGTGTGTGTGTGTGTGTGTGTGTGTGAAACTGTGAGAAGAGAGAACCAGACACACACACACACACACACACACACACACACACACACACACACACACACACACACACACACACACACACACACACACACACACACACACACACACACACACACACACGAGCCCTACTACTTAACTTAATCAACTCTACACCACCACCACCACCACCACCACCTTACTGAAGACTGCACGACTAATAGACACGTAGACAGCGGGACAAAGGAAGGCAGGGAGGAGGTGCAGGCAGAAGAAGACACACTCACACTGACCTGCACGTGGCTGTTTATGGCTGACGCTAAGAGAGAGAGAGAGAGAGAGAGAGAGAGAGAGAGAGAGAGAGAGAGAGAGAGAGAGAGAGAGAGAGAGAGAGAGAGAGAGAGACTGGGAAATTTGAATCGGTTATTAAGAAGAGGAAAAAAAAAAAAGTGGGAAAACTTGGCAAGAATTGAATGTTAGGATTTGTAAAGTTAATAAAAAGGAATAAGAGATAAAGAAAGAAGTACATTTATTAGAGAAACAATGTGATGGAAAAGCAGTAAAATGTACGAACGATATTTTAGACTAAATCATGTAAGGAAAGGAAAAATGATAAAAATGAATACCCCTAGAATATATAAAAAAAGAATACATAAATGAAGAAATAAAGAAACAACAGGAAATCAATTAAAAAAAGATTTGATTGAAATACAGTAAAATCCCTCTTATCCGGCATCAACGGGACCGCCGACATGCCGGATACTTGAATATTGCCGGATACTTGAATACTCGTAAAAGTGAAATTATGTCCACAATCACCACCCTACATTCACGCATCTTACCATAACAAAGATCAGCTGATCTTAATCAGCAGCTGATCTGATCAGCTGCTTAAGTGTAAGCACAACATGCTTCCTCTTTTCTACAACTTTAGGCATGATGAAAGCGTCAGGCGATAAACAGTGCACACGCGGGACTGAGTCACTGAGTAAACACTGCAGTGGGCTGCGGATGGCGCGAAGCAGTGCGCTCTGGTGGCGAGGGGACAAAGTATGCCTCGAATTTTGATCGGTTTTATGAGTACACATTGATTTTTTTATTGATTTTAAGGCTCGAGGGAAAATGTGCCGGATACTTGAAGCTGCCGGATACTCGAATGCCGGATAAGAGGGATTTTACTGTAATAAATGACAGGTGGAAAGAAGAGAATATGTATAAAGAAAACTTAGAGAAAATAGATAAACGAATAAATAAATAGATAAAAAACAGTGACATGGGAAAAAAAAGATAAATTAAAGATTGATTGAAATAATGAAAAGAAAAAAAAACAATGAAACAAAGAAGAGAACATGCATGAAAGAATTAAAACGAAAGGAAAATACAGGAAACAGATAGGAACAATAAATATACAAAGAACACTGACTCGTAATAAAAAGAAAAGAAAAAAATAATTAAAGGAAGATTTTGATTGAAATATTAAAGAAAATTACCCACAGGAGGAAGAGAATATTCATGAAAGAATTAACTCTAGAGAAAATTGAGAAAATGAAAGATTAAATATATGAATGAACACAGAATGAGACGAGGCAAAGCAAGATTGTAAGATTGTAACAGCGAGATACGAGCCATGAAATATTAAACAAAGACTGGTAGTAAGATATTGAACATGAATCTTGAAGCAATCATACGCAAAAAAGAAATAACGAATCAGAGAAAGAGAGTAAAAAAAAAAAAACAGATAGACAGAGAGAGAGAGAGACACTAGGATAAAAGGCAAGTAAGAGAGTGTTATATTCAATTGAAGAGAGAGAGAGAGAGAGAGAGAGAGAGAGAGAGAGAGAGAGAGAGAGAGAGAGAGAGAGAGAGAGAGAGAGAGAGAGAGCAGAATTTAAATATATGAGATTAATGAGTCAGTAAAATTTGATGTCCATGAGAAATGAAGGTGTAAAAAAGATGAATATTAATACCAAATCAGACACACCTGACTCCTTAATTATTACGCTCACCTGTCCGGCCAAGAGACAAAAGGTGTGCTGCTGCTGTTTTTCTTCCCTTCCTTTGTGTCCCTTTGTGTTCTTTTGTGTGTGTGTGTGTGTGTGTGTGTGTGTGTGTGTGTGTGTGTGTGTGTGTGTGTGTGTGTGTGTGTGTGTGTGTGTGTGTGTGTGTGTGTGTGTTTACCGGACACGAGAACACACACACACACACACACACACACACACACACACACACACACACACACACACACACACACACACACACACACACACACACACACACACACAGAGAGAGAGAGAGAGAGAGAGAGAGAGAGAGAGAGAGAGAGAGAGAGAGAAACGAGAAAATTTTCATTAATAATAAAAAAAACTAAATGAATATAAGAGACGAAAAAAAAATCGATGTTATGATTTCTGAGTGTGCAAAAAGAAAATCTGTATTGAAAATTTTTCCATAAATCTTTAGTTACACTTGTAAATTATTGCCAGGTGAGTCGAGGTGCGCTACAGACATTGATAGAACACGTCAGAGGTACATAGGTGCTGTACAATTGTGGCAGAAGCGAGCTAGAAAAGATGAACGATACATTGATGTAATAGAGAAGTGGTACAATAAGTGAAAGAACTATAGATATGACAGGTGAGGTACAAAGGGTCAGAAACGAACAGGTGTGGTACTAAAACAACAGAATAGCGATACACAGGTGTGATATAAATATGACACAGGTGCGGTACAGGAGGCGAGGCATGCATAGGTGTGACATGGGTGTGGTGGAAGAGGTGAAGAAAGCATAGGTGTGGTAAAAGTGAGCGGTGGGGAGGTGTGGTTAATTGAACAGGTGAGGCAAAAGACTTGATGTTTTGTGGTCGTAAATTTGTAGCGAAGTTAACCAAAGCCCAACCTGGTTAACTCTCTGTTTTGATTACCATGCAAGAGGAGGAGGAGGAGGAGGAGGAGGAGGAGGAGGAGGAGGAGGAGGAGGACCAAAACCTAAAGAGGAAGACCAAAAAGAGAGGTCCATTTAAGGTAATAATGTGTCTTAATCACCATGAAGAAGAAAGAGGAAGAGGAGAAGGAAGAAGAGGAGGAGGAGAAGGAAGAGGAGGAGGAAAAGAAGTAGGAGAAGAAATAGAGGAAGAAAGAAGACCGTTGGTAGTGTATTGACCTGTGTGTGTGTGTGTGTGTGTGTGTGTGTGTGTGTGTGTGTGTGTGTGTGTGTGTGTGTGTGTGTGTGTGTGTGTGTGTGTGTGTGTGTTAACCACAGACACGTGACCGATTATGAAAACTTCCTCCTCCTCCTCCTCCTCCTCCTCCTCCTCCTCCTCCTCCTCCTCCTCCTCCTCCTCCTCCTCCTCCTCCTCCTCCTCCTCCTCCTCCTCCTCCTCCTCCTCCTCCTCCTCCTCCTGCTCCTCCTCCTTATTCAGGGGTATTATGAAAAGGAGGACAAGGAAGAACAGAAACAAAAGGAAATGGAGGTGAGAGTCGTGCTGCGAATGAGAGAGAGAGAGAGAGAGAGAGAGAGAGAGAGAGAGAGAGAGAGAGAGAGAGAGAGAGAGAGAGAGAGAGAGAGAGAG
>NC_087189.1:1677500-1682500 GCF_035594125.1 Scylla paramamosain
CTATCTACACCTTCACACCACCACCACCACCATCCTTATCTCTCCCCCCGCCCTTGTTCTGCACCAGCGCCTTGCCCCAGGGGAGGAGGGACCCTGGGGATGCCTAGGGGAGGTCCTGGACTCCCTACAGCGCCTCCTACAGCTTGGGGGGAGGGGGAGGCGTTCCTGAAGGAGGTGGTTGTGTCCTCCTCTGTTGTGTTGATCTGATTGTAAGTTGTAATCGTAATAATTCTTTGAGATTATTACTGTTATTTATTTAGTTCTGTTTTTATTTTTCCCTTGTTCTTGTTCTTGTTCTTGTTCTTGTTATTGTTCTTGTTCTTCCTCTTCTTGTTCTTGTTCTTGTTCTTGTTCTTGTTCTTCTTGTCTGCTTCCAATCGTCGCCTCCTGTGATTGTTCTCTTTCTTTCTCTCTTTCTCTTTTTTCTCTCTCGTTTGCTATCTCCTAATTTGTGGTTATGTTGCTTTTTTTTGTTTTGATTTTCTCAATTCTTGCGTCTTTCGTCTCCTGTTTCTCTAGTTTCTCTGTCTCGTTCTTCTGTGTCGTATTTCTCTCTCTCTCTCTCTCTCTCTCTCTCTCTCTCTCTCTCTCTCTCTCTCTCTCTCTCTCTCTCTCTCTCTCTCTCTCTCTCTCTCTCTCTCTCTCTCTCTCTCTCTCTCTCTCTCTCTCTCTCTCTCTCTCTCTCTCTCTCTCTCTCTTTCTCCTTTACTTTCTCAAAACAAATCAGGATTTCCTCCTTCCTTCTGTTTCTCTCTTCTTCCTCTTCCTCTTTCTCTTCCTCCACTTTCTGAGAACACACCAAGTTTTTCTCCTCTCCTCTTCCCCTCTTCTGTTTCTTCTCTCTTCCTTCCTCTACTTTCCCAGAATTCATTACGGTTTCCTACTTTCTTCCTCTTCCCCTCTTCTGTTTCTTCTTCTCTGTGTCTGTTCCTCTACTTTCCCAGAATTGACCACGCTCTTTTCGTTTTCTTTCGCGTCTCGTCCCAGCAAATGATCGGCGCCAGATGGTGTTTCTCTTGATCACACTTTGCGCTGCGCTATAAACTTGCTCTCTTTGCGAATGACTGTCATCTGCGCAATCTTGAGATGTGTCCCTCCACTTTTCGCGCACCTCTTGTCTACACACACACACACACACACACACACACACACACACACACACACACACACACACACACACACGATATAAAAAGATTCGTGCTGTCCTTACATAAGTGTGTGTGTGTGTGTGTGTGTGTGTGTGTGTGTGTGTGTGTGTGTGTGTGTGTGTGTGTGTGTGTGTGTGTGTGTGTGTGACTGGGCACTTTTGTTTTGTTTGGCTGAGTGAAGGTAAATTGATGTTTTGTCAGGTGAAGGTAAGGTGAGGGAAGGGGGGATGACATAAGGTTAGGTTAGGAGAGGAGATGAGGTGAGTGTCTGCGTGGAAGGTGAAGGTGAGATGATGCAGGTGAGGCTTTGAAAGTGAGTTAATTAGGTGAGCTGAGGGCAGGTGAGGATGAGGTGAGACACAGGTGAAAAATAAGATAAGGAAAAAGACTTGAGTAATGAGTCCGATGATTGTATGGGTTAAGTATAGGTGAGTCACAGGTGAGTCAGAGATGAGTCAAGTCTTGTTCTACACCTGGATGCCTCATACCTTCATACCCTCATCCCCTCACTCCTCCCCTCACCCCTCCTCCCCTCACCCTCACCCACACACACACTCACGCTCCCCGTCTCCCTTCAGCAGGCACAGAAAGGTCACCCGATAAGCAGGAGGGGAGGGAGAGGAAGGAGGGAAGGGGTAGAGGGAAGGGGAAGGTGGGGGAGGGAGGGGAGGGTACATAAATTGGCAGGCTGTGGTGAGGTCAGGTGCGTGCAATGTCGCGGTACAGTGCTGCACGCCGCCTCGTAAACCTGCCGCCCACGCCCGCCCACGCACGCCCGCACCTTCCTCCTCCTCCTCCTCCTCCTCCTCCTCCTCCTCCTCCTCCTCCTCCTCCTCCTCCTCCTCCTCCTCCTCCTCGTGCACTCCCTTCCTCCTCCTTCCTTCTCTGATTTCCACCTTCGCTTCCTCCCGTCACCAGTTGCTTCCCGATGCTTTCTCGTTCTTCCTCCTCCTCCTCCTCCTTCTCCTCGTCTCATTTCACGTCTTTTCCTTATTTCTCACATTTCTTCCTCTTTCTCTCCACGTTTTCCAGTTACATCCATCTTCTTTCCTCTTTCATTTAACCCCTTCACTCCAGTTTTCCTTGCCCACCTCCACTTACCTGCCCACCTGCACCCACCCGCGGCCCACCCACCACGCCCATCCCTCCCCCTCCCAGCCCACGCTTCGTCACTCCTCCCATGATGAATAAGATCCTGAAAGTGTTGCATAATAAGTGAAATGTTGTGTTTTTGTGTTTGAAAGTTATATGCCTGTTGTGAATATTGTTATGTTTGGTGTTAGCTTAGGTTAGGTTAGGTTAGGTTAGGTTAGGTTAGGTTAGGTTAGGTTGGGTTAGGTTAGGTTAGGTTAAGTTTGGTTAGGTTAGGTTAGGTTAAGTTTGGTTAGGTTAGGTTAGGTTGGGTTAGGTTAGGTTAGGTTAGGTTGGGTTAGGTTAGGTTAGGTTGGATTAGATTAGGTTTGGTTAGGTTAGGTTAGATTTAGATTAGATTACGTTTGGTTATGTTTTATTGGCGTTTGTGTCTTGTGGGATGTGAAATAGGTGTGTGTTAAGTTAGGTTAGGTTATGTTGTGTGTGTGTGTGTGTGTGTGTGTGTGTGTGTGTGTGTGTGTGTGTGTGTTGTGGGATGTGTTTAAGTTTAAGGGTTTATTAACTCGTACAAAAACCAAGACAGGGTATAAAAGTATTATTGAGGGAGAAAAATAAGGAAATTGAAACTAGTAAAATGAAAATAATAATAATAATAATAATAATAATAATAATAATAATAATAATAATAATAATAATAATAATAATAATAACAATAATAATTTGTCTACTCTTATCGCTCTTGTTATGTATGTATGTATGTGTGCGTGCGCGTGTAGGAGCTTGGGGGAGGAGGAGGAGAATAGGTGTGTGTGTGTGTGTGTGTGTGTGTGTGTGTGTGTGTGTGTGTGTGTGTGTGTGTGTGTGTGTGTGTGTGTGTGTGTGTGCGTGCGTGCGTGCGCGCGTGCATACATCATCACTAACATTCATGTCATCCCCCCGAACCCCCAGCACCCCCCATCACACAAGTAGCAACCCCCTCCCATTCCCCCTCACCCCCCTGCATGCCTCCATACTCTTGGCCCGGGGAGACGAGACGCGCCCCGCTACAGCCTCGATTAACTTGCATTTTATTACTGCATTGGTTCGCGTGTCAGGCCGCGGACGACACTACGAATTAAGAGGCTAATTGTGCTATAACATCATCTGAGCGCCATGGGGAGCCAGCACTCAAAGGAGCCGCCGGGACCCCCGTGGAGGTGACCAGGTGAAGGAGGTGGTGGTGGTGGTGGTGGTGGTGGTGGTGGTGGTGGTGTGTAGGGAGTTGGAATTGAATAAAGGGTTAGGTAAGGAGGAGGAAGAGGAGGAGGAGGAGGAGGAGGAGGTAGAGGAGGAGGAGGAGGAGGAGGAGGAGAAGCAGGAGGAGGAGGAGGAAAGGTAACTAAATAAATACATGTGGAAGAGCAGCAGCAGGAGGAGGAGGAGGAGGAGGAGGAGGAGGAGGAGGAGGAAGAGGATTTAGTGTACAGAGGAGGAGGAAAATTGGTGTTAGAGGAAGGAGAAGAAGGAGAAAGAGAAGGAAAAACGGCGAGAATGAGGATAAAGGGGAAGAAAACAAGGAGGAGGAGGAGGAGGAGGAGGATCGAAGGACTCTAATACGAGGAATCCAAAAGGGGGAAGTGACCTGTATAGGATGCACCCCATAGAGAGAGAGAGAGAGAGAGAGAGAGAGAGAGAGAGAGAGAGAGAGAGAGAGAGAGAGAGAGAGAGAGAGAGAGAGAGAGAGAGAGAGAGAGAGAGAGAGAGAGAGAGAGAGAGAGAGAGAGAGACTGTTCCTCTAATCACCACACACGAGAGGCCTTTGTCTTCCTTTCTTTCTTAACATAGACTTGAATTCCCTTTAAAAATAAACACTAACCTTTTTTTTCCCTCCTCTCTACGACAGTCACGTTTGGAAACCTATGGCGTGAGAGAGAGAGAGAGAGAGAGAGAGAGAGAGAGAGAGAGAGAGAGAGAGAGAGAGAGAGAGAGAGAGAGAGAGAGAGAGAGAGAGAGACACACACACACACACACACACACACACACACACTAAACAATACATATATATACACCTAATCAATAGTTTACGACACGTGGAGGACGGGAACACGACAGGCCGGGGAGATGGAGTCATACACTCTGAAATACACGCTAAGAGGACCTGTTGCTTGTCCCGCTTGTTTACGATGCACGGCGCGGTCTTTGGAGGTGGTGCGGGCTGTGTTTATTAACGTTTTGTACGCCTCGTCCACACTGGGGCTGGGAGGAGAGTAGAAACCTGACGGGGAGGCTTGCTGGGGTGACTGTGGACTTAACATGTTACTTAAGGGACGTGCTGTGGTGATTTGACGAGGTTAGGCACAAATTTAAAGAGCTGTGACAATGTGCTGTGCGGTTTTGGGGGTCTTGGGTTCGGTAAAGTTAGGTTGTTTCGTTAGGAGGCTGTGGGGACGTGCTGTGGTGAGCTGACGAGGTTAAGCAGATGTTTAAGGGGCTGTAATGATGTGCTTTGGTGTTTTAGAGTCTTGGGGAATGGTTCAGGTTAGGTTAGGTGGAGGATTTGGGTTGTCTGGATGTGCTGTGGTGTTTTGGGATGTTGGAGAAAGATTTAGGGAGTTTTGTGGGTGTTGGGGAAAGAGTGAGGAAGCTTTCGGGGTGTCTTGTGTTGTTTTAATGGGGTTGGGGGAAAGTGTAGGAGGTCTTCGGATGTAATGGTGCTTTTGGGAGTTGAGGAAATTTTGAGCGAGGTTATCAAGGTGGTTGGGGAGGCTTAGAAGGGGAAGA
>NC_087189.1:1702500-1705000 GCF_035594125.1 Scylla paramamosain
AACGAGGCAGTACCTGTGTAAAGCGTGTCTACCTGTTTCCACCTGTCATTTTCCTATACCAGGTGAGAAAAGGAGAAATAGATTTGATATATACTTTTATGATGAGGTGAGGTGGAAAGCTAATAGTTTAGGTGCTTGTGAGGTTACGTGGCAGTCCCTGTTTAAACGAGCCTGCCTATTTCCACCTATCATCCTTTCCCAGGTGAGGAAGGAACAGGTAAATTTGCTGCATACATTCATGAAGACAGGTAGAGGTTGACAGGTATGTGAATTTTAACACATAAAAGCATAGCTGCCTAATTTTTTCCTAGGATGAGAGAGAGAGAGAAAAAAAAAGGTAAATTTAATATACGAGTATATACCTTTATGATCAGAATAGGACAGGTAAATATTAGAATGTACTTGAAGTCAAACAAGCTTACCTATTTCCACCTATGATCCTTAAGGTGAAAAAAAATCCAGGTTAATTTGTATATATTCTGATATAAGGACAGATAAACGTTGAACTGCATTTGAGATTGAACAAACTTACCATTTCCACCTTAAGACGAGAAAATCCAGGTAAATTTGGTATACACTACTGTGAGGTTAGGACAGGTAAGGGTCGAGGCTGTGAGGTGTGTGGAGGGCGTGGCAGGGGTCGCGGCGTGGCAGGGGACAGCGGGGCATGATTTAACAGGGGCAGCGCAGGAGGTATGGTCAGTTTGGGGAGGGGCTGACAGGGCGGCGTGCTCATAAAGAAGACGGTGGAGGCGGTGGCAGGGCTGCTATGAAAGGTTTAAGAGTGTTAGGGCACATCACTCCAGCGGCCAAGTAGCAGTAGTGGTGGTAGTAGTAGTAGTAGTGGTGGTGGTGGTGGTCGTGCAGGGTAATTATTTTGGTAGCTGTCTGATACGGTGGTGGTGGTGGTGGAAGTGGTGGTGGTGATGGTGGTGGTGGGTGGTGTATAGTGTGTGTGTTTGTGTGTGTGTTTAGTTCCTGTAAGGCTGACTAATGGTTGTATGTTTTCTCTACTTTGCTGTTTTCCTCTGTTCCTCCGCCTCTTGTAGTAGTAGTAGTAGTAGTAGTAGTAGTAGTAGTAGTAGTAGTAATAGCAGTAATAGCAGCAGTTAAAACATAAATAACAATAATATTACATTAAAAAAACAACAACAATAACAACACCAACAAACATACACACACACACACACACCCACAAAAACAAAGATAACAAAAACAACAACAATCAACACACAAACAAAAAACACAAAAAAAACACACAAAAGCAAAACAACAATTAAGAATCAGCTGATCTCGCGAGCCGAAAATGTTGCGTGGAGTTTCTCGCTGTGTTTTCCCGTGTCAAGAAAACCGCGTGATGCATCCCTGGGGCGTGCTTCATAAATAATGCCGTTGTTTACGTGCTTACGGCCCCGTGGTGAGAGGGGGAGGGGCGGGGAGGGGCGGGGGAGAGTGGGAGAGCGGAGGGGGAGGGGGGAGGGTGAGGTAGGAGGGTTTAAGTCACGTTTTGTGTGGTAGTTTGTTTATTTTTGGTCATAACTTATAATAGTGATTAACTACGATGCTTTTTCTCTCTCTCTCTCTCTCTCTCTCTCTCTCTCTCTCTCTCTCTCTCTCTCTCTCTCTCTCTCTCTCTCTCTCTCTCTCTCTCTCTCTCTCTCTCTCTCTCTCTCTCTCTCTCTCTCTCTTATGTACCAGATTTGCATTACCTTCGTGTGTGTGTGTGTGTGTGTGTGTGTGTGTGTGTGTGTGTGTGTGTGTGTGTGTGTGTGTGTGTGTGTGTGTGTGTGAACTGCCGGACACTCACTCCACGCCACTATTTTATTCAGTGTGCAGGCGTGGGCGCTTCCAATGTTGTGTTTACGTTCCTCATTGAACGCGCGTGTTGTTGACAAATGGAGAGGCGATTTGTGTGTACCTCCCTGCCATGAGCGGATTGTGTGTGTGTGTGTGTGTGTGTGTGTGTGTGTGTGTGTGTGTGTGTGTGTGTGTGTGTGTTGCAAATCTATACGTAAAGTGATAATATGTTTCGGGTTGCTTTCTTTTAAGTGTGTGTGTGTGTGTGTGTGTGTGTGTGTGTGTGTGTGTGTGTGTGTGTGTGTGTGTGTGTGTGTGTGTGTGTGTGTGTGTTTAATTAACGTGCATTAAGGTCTACCTGTACTAATTCTCAGGTAAAGACTATCCGGTAGTCAATTAATGCACACGTGTAGATTATTCTTACCTGTCAGTCTCAGGTATCCTTGACTCAGATAATAGATAAGTGTGGCATATTTTCACCTGCTCCACCTCTCATTTACACCTCACTTTAAAAACACACAAAGTTATCAATTCATTACCCAACTAAACATCACCTGTAACTGTAAGACTCACCTGTGTTAATTGATATACAAGTACAAGCGTGAAAAACACCTGATACCAGCAACACCTGTCGCCTAATCTTTCACCACCCTACCTGGTCGTAATGTACTTATTGCTTATCTGTCGTCACTCCTCACGCCTG
>NC_087189.1:1710000-1717500 GCF_035594125.1 Scylla paramamosain
AGAGAGAGAGAGAGAATGTGACGCAAGTGTTTATTTATTTATTTACTTATTTATTCACTTTTATAGAATTTTTGTGTTAAGTGGAAGAAATGGAGCAGAAATTCCCTCCACTTCCTTCCTCCACCTCCCTCTCCCTTCCTCTCCCTCCCTCTCCCCACTCTCTCCCTATCCTCTTACCCCTCACATCCCCCACACCTTACCCACACCTGCACACCTTCACACACCTGTCCATACCATCGCACCTTTCAACACTTCTACACACCTACACACCTTCCAACACATCTGCACACCTGCACAACTATCTTCACACACCTCTTCCACACTTACACATCTGTCCCAACCTCCACATACCTGTTTTAAACCATCCCATCACCTCAGTCTCCACAAGCCTTCCCCACACCTCCCTGACACATCCCACACCTGCCCCACACCTGCCTCAGCCGGCGTGTGTGGCAGACGATTCATGATGCCTCGCCTGCCTCGCTTTTTGTCCCCAGTCGCGCCTCGCTTTGCAACATATCAGGTAATTATTGCGTGATGACTTGACGGAAACACACACAAATATTTTTCACCCCACGTCATCGCCGCTAGAGAGAGAGATGGAGAGAGGGAGAGGGAGAGAGAGAGAGGGAGGATTAGGTAGGTCGTGGTATTTGACAATTTTACAGAGTGTTATTAAGAGATTTTAAGGCTTTTAAAGAGGTTTTATTAGATTTTTGAGGGTTTTTTGGTGTATTTTTAAGAGTGTCATATTCATTTTAAAGGTTCGTGTACTTTTTTAGATTCTGTAAATTTTTTGGTGGTATTTTTAAAGGTTATTGAAGATTTTTTGCAAGTTTTTAGGGTTTAAGGGAGTGTTGGTTGAGTTGAGTGGTTCCAATAATTTGTAAGAGATTTTTTGGGATTTTAAGTGATTCTACAGATTAATTGAAGATGTTTTAGGGGTTTTTAAGAGATTGTAGAAGCGTGTTTTTGTTTTTTTAGGGAGTGTTATTTCTCCTTTAAGGGATTCCAATATATTAAGGTTCTGGAGGATTTTAAAAGATTCCACACATTATTTTAAGAGATTTTAGGGATATTTTAAGGAGGTTCTATTAGTGTTTAGGGTTTCAGGGAGTGTTAGCGTTCATCAAGAGATCCCTGTAGTTTTTAAGGCGTATTTTTAAGGAGCATGTTTGTAAATCGTCTGTTATTCTCACACTGCTTATGCTCTTTGGGACTCACACGCACAAGTCTTCCCCTCTCCCCCTCTCTCTCTCTCTCTCTCCCTCTCCCTCTCCCTCTCCCTTGTATTTGTCGCCACGCATTCCTCTGCTGTTCTGACACGTCCAGAAAATCACGAACGTCGACTTTTTATTGCTGCTCTACATGAGAATAAGTACAGGTGGTGGTGGTGGTGGTGGTGCTGGTGGTGGTAGTATGTGTGTGTGTCTGTGTGTGTGTGTGTGTGTGTGTGTGTTGAGGTCTTGCATTAGTCAACTACTAATACTACTACTACCACTCCTACTACTACTACTCAGAGAGAGAGAGAGAGAGAGAGAGAGAGAGAGAGAGAGAGAGAGAGAGAGAGAGAGAGAGAGAGAGAGAGAGAGAGGACGCGTCACAAAAACATAAGCCAGATCCTCTTTTGTGTGAGATTAACTTGTCGTGTGATGGAGATAAAATTATTTCATGTGTCGCCGCTGTGAGGAGGAGGAGGAGGAGGAGGAGGAGGAGGAGGAGGAGGAGGAGGAGGAGGATGGAAGAAGTGGAAGAGGGCGATGAGAAAAAAGATGGAAAGATGGACAATAAGAATAAAGAGAGGAAGAGGAGGAGGAGGAGGAGGATAGTGGAAGAGAGGGATGAAATAAAAGACGAAAAGACGGAGAATAGGAATAAGAATGAGAGGAGGAGGAGGAGGAAGAAGAAAACGGAGGCGAGGTATGTACGTACGTTTGTCAACACATGTACACGCAATGCGGAAATATAAAAAAAAACGTACATATGTATACCTGATGTGTACATGAGACTCACCCTAAAAAAAATAAAAAAAGACATACATGAAACTTAAAAAAAGAAAAAAAAACTTGACGTACACAGCTATGTTTGTGTGTGTGTGTGTGTGTGTGTGTGTGTGTGTGTGTCTGTATGTAAGTTTGTTTCGTGCACACATGTAGGTTTGTAGGTTGTGAAATGTGCACACAAGATCTGTAGACATAAATATAGGCGTGTGTACTTTTGTATGGATTAAGTACACATGCAGAGACAGTCATAGGTGTACATAGGGATCTTACACACACACACACACACACACACACACACACACACACACACAGAGGGCTACCTGGTCATACTCATAATCGTACACCTTCCATTATACTAACTTCCTCCTCCTCCTCCTCCTCCTCCTCCTCCTCCTCCTCCTCCTCCTCCTCCTCCTGGCGCGGTCACTCAACCATGCCAGCAACACTTGATATGCCACAACTCTCTTCCTCTCCTGCCTCTCCCTGCCTCTCCCTGCCTCTCCACGCCTCTCCACGCCTCTGGGAACCTGCGAGGACACGCTACCTTTGTGTCCCAGGAGAAGCAATGCGGGAAATAGTAGCCATGGGATACCACCAAGAAATTACCTGCAGAAGGTGGATTAGCCCAGTCACCGTCCTGTCATTGCAGTAACTCGCGGTCAATTTTATATATACGATATCTAAGACTGGCTGGCTTGGCTTGGCGAGGCTCTGGGGTGTAGGATGGTGCACGTAGGATGAAGGGGAGGAGCAGCGTGGTTTTTGTTTTGGTGGCGCATGATGGACGTGTCTGAGAGGCCAATCCTACCCTGTACCCTCCTATATTCTTGTTTATACCGATGTGCTAGTGTTTATTAGGGCGGATTACTGGCCTTGCTGGAGCCTCCCATCATTACCTGCCGTGTTGTTGCTCAGGTTATCTTTGCATTCAGGTTAATAAGGAATTCACCTGTACCGGGAGACGTGTGAGGGGCCATACGTGTTACCTGTATACCGGAGTGGCCCTAGTTTACCTGTACGGCGCCGGAAATAAAGTTAGAGGCTAAGATGCAGGTATGCAAATGACCCTATATGGTTCGCAGGATAATTTGAGTTAAAAGGCTTTGATTAGGGAGTGTAGTTGTGCTTAAGGCGGCTGGTTTGCTGTGTGTGTGTGTGTGTGTGTGTGTGTGTGTGTGTGTGTGTGTGTGTGTGTGTGTGTGTGTGTGTGTGTGTGTGTGTGTGTGTTTTGTTTTGTTTTTGTGTCTGTTGCTTGCTTGACCAGTTGCAAAATGAGATGCTGCAGAGAGAGAGAGAGAGAGAGAGAGAGAGAGAGAGAGAGAGAGAGAGAGAGAGAGAGAGAGAGAGAGAGAGAGAGAGAGAGAGAGAGAGAGAGGTGATAACAACGACGACTACAATAAAAGGAAATATAAATAAGAACAACAAGAATAAGAAAATGAAGAAGTGGACGAAGAAGGAAACGAAGAGGACAAGTAGAAGGAGACAAAGACGAGAGGAAAAAGAGGAAAGACAAGAATGAGAATAATAACAGGAGTAAGAATACGAAGAACAAGAACAGGAACTAAAAAAAAACGGAGAAGAGAGAAAAAAGAAAAGAATAAGAAGAAAAAAGAAAAAAAAATGAACAAGTATTAAAATAACAAGAACATGAACGAAAATAGAATAAGAACATAAAAAAACACACAAAAACCTGCAATTCTTTACATATTGAACACTATTCTTGCTATACAGTAAAGACCCTGATCAGAAGACAAGAGAACACAAGGGAACACGACAGAACAAGAACACAACAACATAAGAAAACACACAAAAGAACACACTAAAATACAGAAGAACACACGAAAAACAAAAAGAACACGAAGACACACGAGAGAACACAAGAAAACAAAAGAAAAGAACTACGAAACCCACTAGAACACAACACAACACAACACACATAAGCAGGAACACAGGAAGAAGCACACGAACACCCAAGAACCACCATACCACCTCACCACATTGTCACCTTATACAAGAACCACCTCCAGTACTTACAAGAAGCAACACAACCAGGACGGGGAGACAGGAGGGAACAGATCATCAGAAATCATTACCTTCACCAAAAAATTCGACCGTTTCTTCAGCTGCAAACCTTCCCAGCTTCAATTACCGCTGTGCTTTGTGATGTTTACAGCTTTCAGTCTCGTCATGGGTGAGTGCTCGCTAATACAAAGCCGTAGTGAAGAACTGCTACTAATATCACCACCAGGGGACTCTTGCAGCCTCGGGACGATAGGACAAGCAGCTCTCTTGCCATCCATCCTCCTCCTGCTCCTCCTCCTGTTACTACTGCTGCTTCTTCTGCCTCCTCGCCTCCCGTCTGCTTTCCTGAAGTTAATCTGTTTTTTTGTGTTTTTTTTTCTTTCCTCAGCTCGAAGCGTTTGTGTGATGGATGTGTGTGTGTGTGTGTGTGTGTGTGTGTGTGTGTGTGTGTGTGTGTGTGTGTGTGTGTGTGTGTGTGTGTGTGCGTGTAGTGTGTGGTGCGTGCGTTCATCATGGTTAAGTTATGATCGTAATGTCATAACCGCTCTTCTCTTGTTAAGGGAAGATTAGTTTGCTGTTTCTCTCTCTCTCTCTCTCTCTCTCTCTCTCTCTCTCTCTCTCTCTCTCTCTCTCTCTCTCTCTCTCTCTCTCTCTCTCTCTCTCTCTCTCTCCCCTTCTTTCGTCTCATTTCTTCCTTTCATATCTCTCTCTCTCTCTCTCTCTCTCTCTCTCTCTCTCTCTCTCTCTCTCTCTCTCTCTCTCTCTCTCTCTCTCTCTCTCTCTCTCTCTCTCTCTCTCTCTCTCTCTCTCTCTCTCTCTCTCTCTCTCTCTCTAAGCATCACACCTGCGGTCCTTCCCAGAGAGAGAGAGAGAGAGAGAGAGAGAGAGAGAGAGAGAGAGAGAGAGAGAGAGAGAGAGAGAGAGAGAGAGGATTAGATAATAACAGACTTGAAAGGAAACTAAACATTCTACATTATTTCTCCACATTTCATTCCCTCCACATTGTCTTCCACTGTATTCCACTTTGTCGCCTTCCATTCACTCCACATAATCCTCTCTATTCTATCACCTATTTATCTTCCACCTATTCCTCCTCCTCTTCCACTTCCTCTACTCTTCCTCATCATATAATAAAAAAAAGCAAAAAGTAATTACAATATTTTCTTAATTATTGTTTCTCTTCCACATCCTTATCCATCTGTCCACTTCTACTCCCCCCACTTCCACGTCCTCCACTCTTCCACATCCCAGCCCTAGAAAAAGGACTATTATTAGACCATTTCTTCATTTCTATCCCTCTTCCATATCATCTATCCACTCATCCACACTGTTATCTCCTACTCCACCCTTTACTCCTCCTCTTCCACTTCCTCCACTCTTCCACATGCCAGCACTCAAAAAATTACTAATATCAACCTTTTTCTTCATTTCTATCTCTTTTCTACATCATATATCCACCTATCCGTTCCACTTTCCCCTACTCCACCTACTCCACCTAAAAATAATTATCTCATTCATTTTTTGCTCATTCCACACACTCCCTCATCCACCTCAGCTCCACCTCCGCTCCACCTGGGTTCAGTGGGTCATTGGTTCACTGACTACGCCGCGGTTCATGATCACCGGTTCGAATCCCTGAATGGAGAGGAAGCGTGTGATTGTGATTGGAGGTAGACCAGTAAAGTTGTGTTGTGTTTCCTCTCACGTATCGAGGAGGAGGAGGAGAAGGAGGAGGAGGAGGAGGAGGAGGAGGAGGAGGAATAGTACAATGTGAATTACTCCTGTCTTTGGTATTAAAATGGTGCTTTTTTTTTCTCTTTTGTTCTCTCATCTCTTTCTCTCTTTTTCTCTTTTTTTCTACTTCCTCTTTCTCTTCTTCCATGAATCATCTTTAGTATTTTAGTGTTTTTTTCTTGAAGTAGGTTTCAATATTGAACCATTTCTACTACTACTACTACTACTACTACTACTACTACTACTACTACTACTACTACTACTACTACTACTACTACTACTACTACTACTACTACTACTACTGGACCACTCAGCAGGCGATAAGAGCACTGCAGGTTATCAGAAGTGTGAGATAAGAGTGAAATCTTGAGGACATATGATGAAGAGAGGTCAAAATGATAACCTTCCCATAATGCCACACTCCACCACCACCACCACCACCACCACCACCACCACCACCACCACCACCACCACCACCACCACCACTGAAGACGAAGGAGAGCTGCTCTTGAAAATAACGCACGTAGAAGATACGAAAAAAAAAAGAAAAGAAAGATTCACTTGTAAATGAGAGAAAAAGGAAGGCACTGCTAGTATTACCACCACCACCACCACCACCACCACCACCACCACCAGAACGTAGAAGAAAACGAAAAGAAGATAAAAAAGTGTTCCGTTCTAAAAAAAAAAAAATAGAACAAAAGAAAGAAATGGAAAGTACTCTTACTCTCACCACCACCACCACCACCACCACCACCACCACCACCACCACCACCACCACCACCACCACCACCACTGACTAAAACCAGATCCAAATAAGGACGAAGAAATTAAAGGAAAGGGAAAAGGAAAAGAAAAAAAAGTGTTTCCCTTTAAAAAAATGAAGATTAAGGTAAACAAATGTGGAAATGAAAAGGAAATAGGAATAGTAATTGTCTGTTCCTTTAAAACAAAGAAAGAAATAATAAATAAATGCGTAATAAAGAAAAAAACAATGAAAACTTAGGAAAAAAATATATAAAAGGCAAAGAAGGAAAAATCTGAATGCAAATTTGAGGAGCAATGAAAACAAGGAAATGAAAAAAAGCAAAGAATTAAATTATAGAAAAAAAATAAAAAAGCTCCTCCAAATAAAACTAATCAAGGGAAAGGGAAAAAAAAATGTTGAAAAAATTAAATCAAACCGAAAATATACAATAAAGAAAAGGAAGAAATTAGAATGTCGAAATAAAAAGAAAAAAGAAGAATTAGATTATAGAAAAAGAAAATAAAAAAGCTCCCTTAAAAAATCAAGGGAAACTGAAGAAAAAAGTAGAACAAAAAATTAGACCAAACCGAAAATAATACAGTAAAGAACAAGAATAAATCAGAATGTTGAAATAAAGAAAAAAAAAGAGCAAAATAATTTAAGAATGAGAATTAATTGCTAAGAGGAAAATAACGAAGAAAAAACCGTAACATTGAGTAAACAAGAAGGAAAGCAAGCAACACAAGACAGAGAATCAGATACTAAAAAAAAGATAAAAAGAAAAGATAAAAAAAATTAAAAGGCCCCCCAAAAAAAGGAAAAAAAAAATCAAACCGAAAAATAAAGAAAATAAAAAGAAAAAAAAATCCAACAAAAATCGCAGAAAAGGAGAAAAAAACGAAAAGTAAATCAAAGAAGAACCAATTGAAAAAACACCCAAGAAAAACGAAAAAAAAAAATTAAGAAAAACAAAAAAAAGATGGAAATGCAAAA
>NC_087189.1:1720000-1722500 GCF_035594125.1 Scylla paramamosain
GTGTGTATTTTCTTTTCAGTCCTTCCTCCTTTATCCTCCTCCTCCTCCTCCTCCTCCTCCTCCTCCTCCTCCTCCTCCTCCTCCTCCTCCTCCTCCTCCTCCTCCTCCTCCTCCTCCTCCACCCTGCCACAGCTGCCCTCACATCACAATCCCTTTCATTCATTAATCTCGCAAAATTAAGCTCACCTGAGTAACGGCAGGTATCACACTCACGGGAGGAGGAGGAGGAGGAGGAGGAGGAGGAGGAGGAGGAGGAGGAGGAGGTTTGTAGGTCGTCATAATTTTGAGGCTCAGTTTTTTGTTCTTCAAGAGAGAGAGAGAGAGAGAGAGAGAGAGAGAGAGAGAGAGAGAGAGAGAGAGAGAGAGAGAGAGAGAGAGAGAGAGAGAGAGAGAGAGAGAGAGAGAGAGAATCATTAGTTTGTTCCTGTAAATAGAATAATAATCTTATTTTGTTATATATTTTAGATTTTATTTATTTTTTTCCACAAGACTATTGAAATCCTGTAACGTCATTTTCTTTTCTGTTTTCCCTTGTTTCCCTTCCTTTCCCTTCTCTTCCCTTCCCTCCCTTCCTTTCCTTTCCTTTCCTTTCCTTTCCTTTCCTTTCCTTTCCTTTCCTTTCCCTTCCCTTCCCTTCCCTTCCCTTTTTTCCCTTTCTCATCCCTTCCCTTTTTTCCCTTTCTCATCCCTTCCATCCCTTCTTCCCTTCCTTCCTCTATTTTTCCCTTCCATTTTTTCCATCCTCACCCCTTCCATTCCCTCTTTCCCTCCCTTTCTCTATCCTTCCCTCCTCTCTATATCCATCTCTCCTTCCCTCCTTTACCAGCCACTAACAATCTCCTCTTCTCTTCTCCCCTTCCTCTCATTATTATTATTATTAACCTGATTTTTACCTGAGAAAATTATCATTATTAATATATCTGCGTTTTTTTTTTCTTGTTGTCTTTTCTGTTATGGACAAACAAACATCTGTATTTTTAGTGTTTCTTTTTGTTTTGTCAAATTTTTTTTCGTTTTAATTTCTTTTTCAGTCATAACGATTTGTTAAAGATGAATAGATGTATTGTATGACTCTCTCTCTCTCTCTCTCTCTCTCTCTCTCTCTCTCTCTCTCTCTCTCTCTCTCTCTCTCTCTCTCTCTCGCTCTCGCTCCCCACCTGGTCTGTTGTATACCTGAGTGACCGGTTAATTAAAAAAAGGTGCACCAATCTTATTACTGCACCTAATTTGTGTTTTTTTCTCTTGTTTTGCGTGTTGTAATACTTAATCTTCCTGTCTCTGTTGTTCCTCTTGTTCATTGTATCTTCTCCTGCGTTTATCTCAGGTTATCTTTCTCTTCTCCCTCCTTCATGTTCTTGTAAGTTACCGATTTGCTTAACTGTCTTCAACTTTTTTCTTTTCTTTTCTCTTTTTTCAAACTATCTCTTCTCTTAAATTGCTGTCTCTCTGTCTCTCTCTCTCTTTCTCTCTTTCTTTAAATCGTGTCTTTGATTCAGTTTCTTTTTTCTTTTTTGTAACCTTGAGTCTTTTCACAGAGATAATCTTTCTTAATTAACTCCCAAATAATCTAATGTCCTTTCCTTAACTTTCCGAAAAATATCAACACATTTTTTTTAAAACTCCGAATCATTTAATGTTTTTTCTCTTTTTTTTCTTCTTTTTACTACAACTTTCCAAAAAAAAAAAAAAAAAAAAAATTGAACTGTCTCCATTTCTATCATCGTCTAATTAGCATCCCGTGTGTTATTCAACTTTCTATTACCTCTTTTCTTTATAGTTCCTCTTAACCTTTTGTATTTTTGTTTGCCTTTAACTTTTTTTGTCATGAAGACCAGGTAGAGAGAGAGAGAGAGAGAGAGAGGAGAGGAGAGGAGAGATGAGAGGAGAGGAGAGGAGAGGAGAGGAGAGGTAGACAGACACAGACAGACAGACAGACAGACAGGCAGGCAGACAGACAGACAAAATAAAGATAATAAGATAAGAGACAAACAGACAATCACTCTTTTAAACACAGACTTTGGTAACGAGAGGAAATCAGAGACAGACAGACAGATAGACAGAGGGACAGAGAGAGAGAGAACATACAGACAGATAGACAGGGAGAGGGACAGATAAACAGGCAAATGGAAAGATAAACAGACTGAGAGATAGACAAACAAAATGACAGATAAACAGAAAGAGGAACAGACAGACAGACAGGACAGGCAGAGAGACAGGCAGGGAGGGAGTAGCGAGAGACAGCAGCGTAATGGGAGGCCGTGGAGAAAGTTGTCAGCCAGGGAGGAACAGAAGAGGAGTCTGTATGCTAATGGCTTATTGTCTCATTTTCCGATCGACAAGAGTGTGTTTCTTGCTACAGAAGGAGGAGGAGGAGGAGGAGGAGGAGGAGGAGGAGGAGGAGGAGGAGGAGGAGGAGGAGGAGGAGGAGGAGGAGGAGGAGGAGGAGGAGGAGATGGCACGATTAAGTATACAACGATTATTCCAACAGTTGTAAGACCCC
>NC_087189.1:1730000-1735000 GCF_035594125.1 Scylla paramamosain
TGTCTTCATTTTTTGAAAAGTGAAATATGATTAATTATTATTTCTGCCGCACTCCTGAGAACTCAACACTGTTTCATAAATGTACAGTGCCTCTTTAATCTGACCTTATATAACGTAATCAAAGCAAACCAAAGCAAAGCAAACCTCACCTCAGCAAGGCTTCCCTCAGCTCGTCCCCATCACCTCAGCAAGGCTTCCCTCAGCTCGTCCCCATCACCTCAGCAAGGCATCCCTCAGCTCGTCCCCATCACCTCAGCAAGGCTTCCCTCAGCTCGTCCCCATCACCTCCGGGCCTTAAAAGTGTGACACGCAGGGATTAATTACTATTGACTACCGTTATTTCCAAAGACAGGTGAACAATGGTGCATGGTGAGTGTTGTTCTCATCCGATACAGGAGGGTTCGAATCCCGCTGAGCCTCTAGTGTGCTTCAGTGGTGCCTCCTTTGTTGTGCATCACGCTTTGGCTCTCCCCCCTCTCCCTCTCTCCCTCACTCTCACTCTTTCTCTCTCCCTCTCCCTCTCTCAGTGTTTTGTTCCTCTTTTATTGTTTTTAATTTTTTTTTATTTCTTGTGGTGTGTGTGTGTGTGTGTGTGTGTGTGTGTGTGTGTGTGTGTGTGTGTGTGTATGTGGGGGGGTTTGTTTGTTTGTTTTTGTTTTTTGTTTTTTTGTTTATTTTGTTTTGTTTGTTTTGTTTGTTTGTTTGTTTATTTGTTTGTTGTTGTTGTTGTTGTTGTTGTTGTTGTTGTCGTATTCCTTTTAGTCCTTGTTTATTTAATTTCCCTACTCATTTAACTCTCTCTCTCTCTCTCTCTCTCTCTCTCTCTCTCTCTCTCTCTCTCTCTCTCTCTCTCTCTCTCTCTCTCTCTCTCTCTCTCTCTCTCTCTCATCCACAGGTGGTTTTCAGGTAGAGGTAGTGAAAAAGGGGGACTTGAACTGATAGAGAGAGAGAGAGAGAGAGAGAGAGAGAGAGAGAGAGAGAGAGAGAGAGAGAGAGAGAGAGAGAGAGAGGCGGCTGGGAGAGTAGGTGAGGAAGAGGGAGAGAGGGAGAGGGAGAGGGAAAAGTTCAGGAATGGGCCTTGAAGGGGGTAGGAGAATGTGTGGGGTGAGAGGAAGGGGGGAGGAGAGAGGGAGAGGAGATAGGGAAGGGAGTGACGGAATGATGATGATGATGAATTTTTATATGGTCTAGTAGTAGTAGTAGTAGTAGTAGTAGTAGTAGTGGTAGTAGTAGTAGTAGTAGTAGTAGTAGTAGTAGTAGTAGTAGTAGTAGTAGTAGTAGTCTGATAGAATATTTTAATGATAACAACAACAATGTCTTAACTTACACCTCTAACTGCTCATCTATTCACACCACCACAACCACCACCACCACCACCACCACCTCAATCAACCACTAACACCGTCGTAGTACACCTGGCCAGGATCTCTTGATGGGATTTTTACCTGTCGCCAATTCAGTTGTTTGTGCTGGAATGCAAATGATATTATTCAAACGAGTACTTGAGTCAGGATAAGCGGGCGAGTGTGTGGCGAGTCAACAGGACCTGAGGGAAGGATTCGCTGCCCAGACACATCCTTAGGGCCTCTAGTTGATGGAGGAGACGAAGGAGTCGGAGGAGGAGTCGGAGGAGAGGTAGAGTGAAGGAGTGAAGGAGTGAAGGAGTGCTGACGACGCCCAGTAAACGTGTAGGTCTGAGTGTGGGTTTGAGAGTGGGCGTGGGCGTGTGTTGTGAAGGATTGTGAAGGATTCTGTGGGTAGGATGAGAGTAGAAGGGAGAGGAGAGAGAGAGAGAGAGAGAGAGAGAGTGGGTCCTCCTCTTTTGGTCTGTGAGAGAGAGAGGGAAGCTGGGATTTCTGGGAGGGCAGACAGGAAGGAAGGGGAAAATTGGAGGGGAAGTGAAGAAGAGGAAAGGAAGGGAAGGGAGGAATGGATGGAGGATGCAAGGGAAGGAAAGGAGTGAAGGGGAGAGAAGTAGGCAGGATAGAAGGATGAGTGAAAGGAAAAAGAAATGGAGAGAAATGGGAAAGAAAATAAAGATGGAAAGGAGAAAAGAATAGAAGAGAGAGAGAGAAGGAAAAAGGAGTGGTAGACAAGAAAGATAGAGAGAAAAACGAAGAGGGAGAAAAAGAGAAAGAGAAGATGGTTGAAAGAAAAAGAGTAGGAGGAGAGAGAAGAGGCATAAGAGGGAGAAAAAAAGAGGAAGGGAGGAAAAGATGGAGGAAAACAAAAAGGGAGATAAAGGAAGATAAAGACAGGATGAAAATAACGGAGAAAAGGGAGAAATAGAAAAGAAGGGAGATAAACTGACGGAGGGAGGAAAACAAAAGAAAGAAAAAGATAAACACGAGAGGAAGAAAAACAGCTGAGAAGAGATAGAGAAGGAAGAAGAGGGAGAAAAAAAGTGAAATAAACGAAAGAAGACAAAAGGAATTAATAAAGACGGGAGGAAAGAGAACAAGGGAGAGAGAGAGAAAGATGTGAGAGAAAATGAAGGAAAGGGAGGAAGGGTAGTAAAGGAGAGAGAAAAGGAGAGAGAAAAGGAGGGAAAAGAAGAAAGTAACAGACAACAGATATTTCCCAAAGTGTCCGAAACGAAACAAAAAATCGTTTAGTCATTCTTTCCGTGTCAGTGAGGAGCAGAAATTTGATGTGTGTGTGTGTGTGTGTGTGTGTGTGTGTGTGTGTGTGTGTGTGTGTGTGTGTGTGTGTGTGTGTGTGTGTGTGTGTGTGTGTGTGCTTGCTTTGCTTACACGGTGTCTGCGTTTGCACTTTCTTGCCCCCGGGGAGTTGACTGACTACTGATGCTGAGAGAGAGAGAGAGAGAGAGAGAGAGAGAGAGAGAGAGAGAGAGAGAGAGAGAGAGAGAGAGAGAGAGAGAGAGAGAGAATCAAATACAATATTTATTATTTTGATTTATTTTTGTTTATAAAGGAAGCATAAATGACTATGTGTGTACAAAGGGTTAAATAGACAACGTGTAAAATTAAATTCAAGGACGAAAAGGAAGAGAAGAAGAGAAATAGGATAATAATGGAGGAAGGGAATGGAAGAGGTAAGGGATTAGGGATTTGGGAGGGGCAGGAGGAAGAAAAGGTGGAAAGAAAGGAGATAGTGAATAGAATAAAAGAGAAGGGAAAGGAAAATGTGAAAAAGAAAATAACAAAAAAGGGATGAAAGTAGAAAAGGAGAAGGACAGGAATTAGAAGGAGGAAGAAAGGAAAGACGAGGAGAAAGACTAGAAGGAGGACTAAGAGAAAGGAATAAATAGCAGACAAAAAGGGATGGAAGAAAAAAAGGAGAAATTGAAGAGTTAGAAAGAAGAAAAAAAAAAGAAAAGGAGGAAGAAGGGAAGGAGGAGGAGGAGGAAGAGGGGGAGGAGGAGAAAAGCAATAAAAGTAGTAAAGAAAAGGAATGGAAGGAAAAAAAGAGATAAATGAAGAGTTAGGGAGAAGAAAATATGGGAAAGAAGAAAAAGAAGAAGGAGGAGGAGGAGGAGGAGGAGGAGGAGGAGGAGGAGGAGGAGGAGGAGGAGGAGAAAGTGAGTAAAAAGTAGCGAAGGAAAGGGATGAAGGAGGTAAGGACGGAGAGATTGGGGAGTCGAGAGAAGAAGAAGGAAGAGGAGGAGGAGGAGGAGGAGGAGGAGGAGGAGGAGGAGGGGGGGACGTTTCACCTGTTTGAGTGTGACCTGAAGCGTGACACCTGCAGGTAAGGTTTCACTGGGACTTAGAAAACCACGCCGCGCCGAAGTGACCCTTGTTGTGTGACTCTGTAAGGCTCAGATTGCCCTGCCCGTCTCTCTTCTCGCCGGCAATTACTTAGCTACACACTGACCCCAATTACAATAACAAACATTCCCACGCAGGCCTGTTTGCTGTGGTGGTGGTGGTGGTGGTGGACATACATACATACATACATACATATATAATTATGTAGTACCTTATTTTCTTGCTTCGTCTTTTTTTTTTTTTTGTTGGTTTTTGAAAATGTGCGGTTTTTTTGGGGGGTTTATTTTGGTTTTGGGATTGTTAAAGTTTTGTTTTAATTTTTTTTAACGTTGTTGTTGTTGTTGTTGTTGTTGTTGTTGTTGTTGTTGTTGTTCATCTCTTCGTCGTCCCCCTCCTCCTCCTCCTCCTCCTCCTCTTCCAAACTCCTTCCCAGACCCACACAGTGACTCAAGACTCCTTCAATACATCCTTACCCTGAGCAGCCCCTCGTAGCCCTACTGATGGTGCCACAGGGGGCTGCTAATTGTGGTCTACCTGACAGATGCAGGTCGATGGCGCCTCGTTAACAGGTAATAGCAGGCTGTGTGTCGCTCTGAGGTCACTGTAGCTTGTAAACACGAGGAACTGTGACAAGATTGTGACGTGTGTGTGGATTATTTTGAGAAACTCTTTGTTCTTTCTCCCTCTCATCTCACCATGACTGTTTTCCAAGGCCACAAAGATGATTAGCCGTGTTCTCAAGACTCTTTCTCCTGTTACTAATGTAGAAATCGTGTTAATCTCTCACTAGAACAGTAAAAAATACCCTTAGGAACCCATGTAGTTTCGTTTCTCCTGTTAGTAATGTGGAAATCTTGTCTATCTCTCACTAGAACGGTAAAAACACCCTTACAAACACGCCTATCTTCCAGTGTGTGCAGAATTTGAATGTAGTGGAGTTGCCGCGCTGGAGTGGTTCCGAATATGGGCCTTGTGTTGTGGGAGTCGTAGGTGTGGCGGTGATCGAAGTGAGGGATGGAAAGTTAGAAGTTAAAAAATAAGGGATTAATGTTTTGGTGTTATTTTTTTTCCTGTAGAAGTAGCAGAAGGTTGTGTTGATATTTTGCTTTACTGTACACTCTCTCTCTCTCTCTCTCTCTCTCTCTCTCTCTCTCTCTCTCTCTCTCTCTCTCTCTCTCTCTCTCTCTCTCTCTCTCTCTCTCTCTCTCTCTCTCTCTCTCTCTCTCTCTCTCTCTCTCTCTCTCTCTCACGCCTCCTCCGCCTCCTTCCAGG
>NC_087189.1:1740000-1745000 GCF_035594125.1 Scylla paramamosain
AGGAGGAGGAGGCTGCGGCGGCGGCAGAAGGCCCTCCCAGCAACTCTTCTCATTATTACGCCCTTTTTCCACAAGCGTGAGCTCTCCCTTCTCCCTCTCCCTCTCCCTCTCCCTCTCACTTTCCTCTCCCTCCCCTCTCTCCTCCTCTCCCATCCCCCTTTCTCTTCCCTCCAGGTTTTCTCTCCCTTTCTGTGTGTATGTGGGGGTCTCTCTCTCTCTCTCTCTCTCTCTCTCTCTCTCTCTCTCTCTCTCTCTCTCTCTCTCTCTCTCTCTCTCTCTCTCTCTCTCTCTCTCTCTCTCTCTCTCTCTCTCTCTGCGGTTTGTTTTTATCTCCGGTTAAATTTGCCGTGTGTGTGTGTGTGTGTGTGTGTGTGTGTGTGTGTGTGTGTGTGTGTGTGTGTGTGTGTGTGTGTGTGTTTCTTTTGTTCACTTTTTTTATTTTTATTTTTTTACTGATTTTGTTTCATTGAATCTTTTTTTTATAATGATTCGAAAATTTGCGGTTTATTCAATTCCTCCATTATCATATTCCATCTTTCATTTTTGCTTCGTTTTATTTATTTATCATCTTTCTTTTATGTCGTTCTTTTGTGTTTATTATTTTCAATGCTTTCAATTCTCCTGTTTATTTTTTCTCCTTTTCTCTTTTTCTTCTTTTCTTTCTTTTCTTTTTTGCTTCGTTTTATTTATCTATCATCTTTCCTTAATGTCGTTCTTCTGTGTTTATTATTTTCAATGCTTATTCTCCTATTTACCTTTTTCCTTCTTCCTTTTCTTTTTTCTTTTCCTTTTTTCCCTTCTTTCGTTTTATTGTTTGTCTTTTTTTCCTTTCTAGTTTTTTGTTTCCTTGATTTCTTCTTTCCTTCTTTCCTCTTCTTTTTATGTATCTACCTCTCTTTCTTTTCTTTCTTTAGTCCTTTCCTTCTTTTCTTTCTTCCTTTTTTTCTGCCTTTCTTATTATTTTCTGCATCAACTTAATTATAATTACTTTATTTATTGTGCCTGTAAAGTCTGATCAATTTTCATTCAAGTTTTGAGGGCAATAAATTATGAATCTTATTTCAATCACTTATAATTCCTTGTTTCCCGATTTTTTTCCCTTTTTTCTTTTCTCGTATAATTTTTCGTGATTTTCCTTCATTAGTGTCACGTTACCTGTTAAGAATTTACCTGTTGTGATTTTGAAATGGTTGATTAGTTTGCGTTTCCATTATTTTCATTGTGTTTTCGTGACAATATATTATGATTATTCTTTTCTATTCTCTTCTGTCATGTTTTTCTTCTTTTGTGTGTGTGTGTGTGTGTGTGTGTGTGTGTGTGTGTGTGTGTGTGTGTGTGTGTGTGTGTGTGTGTGTGTGTGTGTGTGTGTGTGTGTGTGTGTGTTCCGTTTTGCATTAATATTCAATTTTCATTTTCTTTTCGGTATTATATCACATCTATTGTTTCATTTCTTCGTATATATTTTATTTATTTATTTTTTTATTGGTATATTTCAAAATAAGTTTATATTTTGCGTTGATAGTTTTTCTTTTTCTATCTTGCAGTTTTTCTCCTCTCTCTTTCCTTCTCTCCTTTCCTTTCTTTGTCCATCATGTTTTTTTCATTCTATATTCTTCATTTTTTCCTTCCTTCCCATCATCTCTTCCTCTGTTCTCTTTCCTTCTCTTTCTGTTTCTCTTTCCTCGTGATTTTCCCTTCTTCCCTTTCTTCCATATCTGCACATCTTGTCCTTTTCCTAATTTCTTTCCTTCCCTTACTCTCTTTCCTCCATCCCTCTCATACTTTCCTCCTGGTTTTCCCTTCATTCCTCTTTATCATGTATTCTCCTAATTTCCTCCTTCCTTTACTTACTTTCCTTCCTTACCATAGCGTCTTCTAACCCTCCCTCTCTCCCTTCCTTTTCCCTCCCTCTGATAGTGTTCTTCCCTCCCTCCCTTACCCCCGTCACTGGCCCCACACGCACTAACGCCTTGGTCTTAAGCAGCACAAGAAGGTGAACTGTCTGAGCTGGCGGCCCGAATGCTCCTCTTAACCCGTAAAGTCCGCTGTTGTCACCACTTAGCCCACGGGGAAGTTAGCGAGGCGTAATCAGTACCTTCTGTCCTTTACTTCTTTATTTTTGTCTGGTTTCTTTTGTTCCTCCCTCTCTCTCTTTCTCTCTGTTTGTTTATCTGTCTTTCTTTCGTATTCGTTTTTTTTTTTTTTTTTGGTTGTGTTTTGGTCAGTGTCTGCTTTTTTTTTTTTTTTCTTTATTCGTTCGTTCGTTTCTTCCTTCTTCCCTTCCTTCCCTGATAACTTCTTCCTTCATCTTTTCCTTCATTCGTTCTCAGTTTTTTTATCTTTTTTTCTACTTAGTAACTACTGTTTCTCCTCTTTCTTCCTTCATTTCTTCCTTCCTTCTTTACTTTCCGGTTTTTATTTTTCTGTTTTCTTTTTTTTTGCATGTCCGTTAATCTTTTAATTAGTATCTTCTCTTCCTTTACCTTGCATTTCTTTCCTTTCTTTCTCTTTCTTATTGGTTGTCATTTTACACATTCTGATAAACTCTTAAGAAAATTGTATCACTTTAACGAAAATTGGCAGATATTTGAACTCTCTCTCTCTCTCTCTCTCTCTCTCTCTCTCTCTCTCTCTCTCTCTCTCTCTCTCTCTCTCTCTCTCTCTCTCTCTCTCTCTCTCTCTCTCTCTCTCTCTCTCTCTCTCTCTCTCTCTCTCTCTCTCTCTCTCTCTCTCTCTCTCTCTCTCTCTCCGCACATACATCTCACCTGTGATGGCTTCCTCTCACATGGGGCCGATTTACCTGTTGTCCACCTTTCCCAAGCATTTATTATGTCTCCTCCAAACCCCTTGACAGAATTTACCTGCAGAGGATACCTGGGAGTGTTTATTTCGTATTTATACTTTGAAGGAGCACGAGGGGAATTGTAAGGTGCGTTTGTAAAGGGCTGTGGTTTTGGTGTTGGGAGCTTGTCACGTTAGGTTTGGTTGGGTTGGGTTGGCAAGTATTTTTTTATATTGTTAGGTTTGGTTAGGTTAGGTTACGTCACGTCAAGCCAGACCCTAACTTTCTTTCACCTTCTACAACCACCTTCTCTCATCCACCAAATTGCGCTTCTTCCACTCGTTCCACATTCACTTCCTTCTGTCTTTATAACAATTCACACTTCTATTTTCATCCCTCTCCACATACATCCACCTACCACGACCCAGCAGACGACTTCTTCACTTCCTTGCATTTGTGACGGTTCAAACTACACATTTCTTCCAATTAAATCCACTTAGTCATCCACCAAACTCCATTTCCTCCAGTTACACCTTCACTTCCTTCTGTGACAATGCAAACTACACTTTTCTTCCCTCTACACCCTTCTATCATCCACTAACTCCACTTCCTCCACAGATACACCTTCCCTTCTGTGCCTGCAGTAATTCAAGCTTCACCCTTCCACGTAATGCACCCACCAGCCATTACATACCAAACCACGCCTTCCACAGCTTCATCCTCCCTTCCTTGCCTGTGTTTGTGACAATTCCGCTGTTTCCCCGCCAACCTGCACCATCCATAACTCAGGGGGAGGTGTGACGCGACCCACCGGTGTGGCCTAGAGACACGGCACCTCTGGATCTTTCATAGCCTAGCAGTCCCTAAGGGCGCCTCCCTCTTCCCCGCGGCCCGCTAGCGTGCGCCGCCGACCCGTCAGCGCCCGCCTTGCCTTCAGGTGTTCTCCAGACAGAGGCTGCCAGGTGGATGGTATTCAATATAGATAGGTGTGTTTTACAGGTGAGGTGGTGGTGGTGGTGGTGGTGGAGGTGGTGGTGGAGGTTATAAGATGAAGATGAGTGGAGATGAGGTGTGTGGTGAGGCTGAGGAAGATAAAATGAGGTTGTGGAGGTGGAATGGAGGTTATAGAAGGGAGATGATATGGGATGTGGAATCAGGTGGAGGTTATGGGAGGGAGATGAAGTTGTGTGGAGATGAGACCAAGTGGAGATGAAGCTGGAGATAAAATGGAGGTTATGGAAGGGAGAGGAGGATGTTATGTGGAGGCTACAAGCGAAGTGGAGGCTAAGGAGTTGTAGTGGAGTGTGGAGGTAGTGGAAGGATTTAAGAATAATGGATAATAAGGATAATAAGTGGATGGATAATGAATAATAAAGAGAAATTAGGATGTTTAAGTCTATAATTCAAGAAGGATGTGAATCTGTGTGTGTGTGTGTGTGTGTGTGTGTGTGTGTGTGTGTGTGTGTGTGTGTGTGTGTGTGTGTGTGTGTGTGTGTGTGTGTACAGGATAAGTGGGGGTTTTCTCTCGTTCTCTTTCTCGCTCGAGTTAATTTCTGGGAGGAGAAATTTCCCTTTGTGTTTGTCTCGCAAAGTTTCCGTCAAACATTCGCTTCTCTCTCTCACTCTCTTTTTTTATGCTTTTTTTTTTTTAGCGGAAGTTTGTCGGATTATCTTACAATACTTTTGCATCACTTCATCGTGGCGGGAGAAGTGAATGTTTCTACACCACCACCACCACCACTCTCTCTCTCTCTCTCTCTCTCTCTCTCTCTCTCTCTCTCTCTCTCTCTCTCTCTCTCTCTCTCTCTCTCTCTCTCTCTCTCTCTCTCTCTCTCTCTCTCTCTCTCTCTCTCTCTCTCTCTCTCTCTCTCTCATCTTAGAGTTAGTTCACTTCTTCACCTCGTCATATTCTCTCTTCCTCCCAAGACTGCCCTGGTCCCGCCGCGCCTCTCCAAACCTCTTGTCATTCTCCATCATTCATCGCCCTTCATGGCTTCTCCGGCAGCGCTCTTCACTATTCATGCTCCCTCCTTCCTTCTGCGTCCCTCACACACCTGTCCCGCCCCACCACACCTTCCTGGGGCCTTTAAGATTACAGGTACCCACGCCCATGTGTTTGGATATATGTATATGGGTGGTTTACATTTCAGTTTTGTATTCTGGGTAGGTTGTGTATGTTATTATTTGGCGCCACGTGTAACAGCGGTATTCGTAAACG
>NC_087189.1:1750000-1752500 GCF_035594125.1 Scylla paramamosain
CTCTCTCTCTCTCTCTCTCTCTCTCTCTCTCTCTCTCTCTCTCTCTCTCTCTCTCTCTCTCTCTCTCTCTCTCTCTCTCTCTCTCTCTCTCTCTCTCTCTCTCTCTCTGGTACGTGGATTTGTGTAGATATTTTCGTGAGAGAGAGAGAGAGAGAGAGAGAGAGAGAGAGAGAGAGAGAGAGAGAGAGAGAGAGAGAGAGAGAGAGAGAGAGAGAATAGTGTGAGTGCTTATTCTGTCAGACATACAATAGTTAAACACACACACACACACACACACACACACACACACACACACACACACACACACACACACACACACACACACACACACACACACACACACACACACACACACACACACACACACACACACACACACACACACACACACACACACACACACACACACACACACACACACACACACACATTGTACATTTCATCCATTAACTGAAGTGAAGCCGAATTTTTTGAAGGCGGGCGCGGGAGATGCTGAGTGAGGTCGGTCCGTCTGTCTCGGCTGGACTGGACAGATGGACCAGGAGGAGGAGGAGGAGGAGGAGGAGGAGGAGGAGGAGGAGTGGGCAGCCGAGATGGTTCCCTTTGTCAAATTCAACAATGGTCATTCTTTAGCTTATTTCTTCTTTAACACACGCCTCCCCTTGTCTATTTATCCTACAAAGGAAAAATAGAGGAGGAGGAGGAGGAGGACCAGGAGGAAGAGGTGGATGGATAGCAGAACCGCCTTGTCCGACTCCACGTGAGGGCAAGATTAAAAGAATTTCCAGCTAATAATAGTAATGGGTAGTTTACGTATATCTAGCCTACAACTCTCCCTCTCTCCCTCTCTCCCTCTCTCTCTCTCTCTCTTTCTCTTTCTTTGTGTTATCCCTTAGCGAGGTGGGCATTGTGTGGGTGCTACTAGTGCAAGGAGGTTTAAAAGGCCCTCTCTTCTCTTTCATTCTGTATTATCATTATCTCTCTCTCTCTCTCTCTCTCTCTCTCTCTCTCTCTCTCTCTCTCTCTCTCTCTCTCTCTCTCTCTCTCTCTCTCTCTCTCTCTCTCTCTCTCTCTCTCTCTCTCTCTCTCTCTCTCTCGTATATCGTGACTCGCCTTCCCTTTCTGTCCTCTCCGCTGGTTTTGTCTTATTTTTTTCTTTTTCATCGTTGTCTTTCTCATTTCGTGTTCTTTTTTTTTTCGTGGTTCTGTTGTTCTGAGTGCGGTTCGTGTTGCATCTGTTATTACGACTGCTGCTGCTGTTACTACCAGTGTTGTTAATAATACGACTACTGCTACTATTACTACTACTTTCATGATTATAGTAACAAGGAAATAGTAAACGATATGAAAAACTACTACTACTACTACTACTACTACTACTACTACTACTACTACTACTACTACTACTACTACTACTACTACTACTACTACTACTACTATTACTGCTATTACTACTTTCACAAATACATTAACAAGAAAAAAATAGAGAAATAGTTACACAAGCGAAAAAAAATCACTACCACCACCACCACCACCACCACCACCACGCCATGGGCCACATATAATTAAATGCATTATGTAGACCACAGCATGGAAGGAAGCCCAATAGCCCCTTGGTAACCCTGAGGACCTTAAAACACTCCACCTGCGCCTTGTCATCTATTATTCAAACCTCCAACAAAACCTGGAAGAGTGAGAGTGAGAGTGAGAGTGTGTTAGAGAGAGAGAGAGAGAGAGAGAGAGAGAGAGAGAGAGAGAGAGAGAGAGAGAGAGAGGGGATAAAGAATTGTGTATATAGATATATCATGAGATTTTGATGTATGTTTGAAATTTTTCTTTTTTTTTTCTTTTTTTCTTGGTACTGTGTGTGTGTGTGTGTGTGTGTGTGTGTGTGTGTGTGTGTGTGTGTGTGTGTGTGTGTGTGTGTGTGTGTGTGTGTGTGTGTGTGTGTGTGTGTGTGTGTGTGTGTTTCCTTGCCCCAGGTGTCAAAACCCGCCAGTGGTCCCTCATCCTTCCTCTCCCCCAGTGATTATTATACCTCCTCCTCCTCCTCCTCCTCCTCCTCCTCCTCCTCCTCCTCCTCCTCCTCCTCCTCCTCCTCCTCCTCCTCCTCCTCCTCCTCCTCCTCCTCCTCCTCCTCCTCCTCCTCCTCCTCCTCCTCTCTCTCTCTCTCTCTCTCTCTCTCTCTCTCTCTCTCTCTCTCTCTCTCTCTCTCTCTCTCTCTCTCTCTCTCTCTCTCTCTCTCTCTCTCTCTCTCTCTCTCTCTCCGTATGTTTTCTATCCACATTTCGTTTTTTCCAAGCATCTTTATCTCATTTTCTTCTTTATCTACCTTCTACTTTCTTATTGCCTCCCTTTCCCTATTCCTCTGCATCATTCCGGCTTTCATTATCCCTATTTTTCTTCACCCTTTTCACTTATTCACCCATTTCTTGTCCTACACACCTATTTCTCCTGCTGTTAATATCTCCCCACTTTACAATCTCCCTCTAGCTGTCTT